>NC_092176.1:46582603-46882603 GCF_045791955.1 Oncorhynchus clarkii lewisi | reverse complement strand
GATGGGTAGGGAGCAGCTTCTGGAGATGGAGTGAGGGAAGATGGGTAGGGAGCAGCATCTAGAGATGGAGGGAGGGAAGATGGGTAGGGAGCAGCTTCTGGAGATGGAGTGAGGGAAGATGGGTAGGGAGCAGCTTCTAGAGATGGAGGGAGGGAAGATGGGTAGGGAGCAGCTTCTGGAGATGGAGATAGGGGAAATGGGTAGGGAGCAGCTTCTAGAGATGGAGGGAGGGAAGATGGGTAGGGAGCAGCTTCTGGAGATGGAGTGAGGGAAGATGGGTAGGGAGCAGCTTCTGGAGATGGAGTGAGGGAAGATGGGTAGGGGGCTGCTTCTAGAGATGGAGATAGGGAAGATGGGTAGGGAGCAGCTTCTGGGGATGGAGATAGGGAAGATGGGTAGGGAGCAGCTTCTGGAGATGGAGATAGGGAAGATGGGTAGGGGGCAGCTTCTAGAGATGAAGATGGGTGGGGAGCAGCTTCTAGAGATGGAGATAGGGAAGATGGGTAGAGAGCAGCTTCTGGAGATGGAGATAGGGAAGATGGGTATGGAGCAGCTTCTGGAGATGGAGATAGGGAAGATGGGTAGGGAGCAGCTTCTGGAGATGGAGATAGGGAAGATGGGTAGGGAGCAGCTTCTAGAGATGGAGATAGGGAAGATGGGTAGGGAGCAACTTCTAGAGATGGAGAAAGGGAAGATGGGTAGGGAGCAACTTCTAGAGATGGAGGGAGGGAAGATGGGTAGGGCGCAGCTTCTAGAGATGGAGATAGGGAAGATGGTTAGGGAGCAGCTTCTAGAGATGGAGATAGGGAAGATGGGTAGGGAGCAGCTTCTAGAGATGGAGATAGGGAAGATTGGTAGGGAGCAGCTTCTAGAGATGGAGGGAGGGAAGATGGGTAGGGAGCAGCTTCTAGAGATGGAGATAGGGAAGATTGGTAGGGAGCAGCTTCTGGAGATGGAGATAGGGAAGATGGGTAGGGAGCAGCTTATGGAGATGGTGCGGGGGCAGCTCTGGGGGGAGGGAGGGTGGGGGGGGGCAGCTTCTATAGATGGACGGAGGGTGGGGGGGAGGGAGGTTGGGGGGTTGGAGGGTGGGGGGGGAGCAGCTTCTAGAGATGGAGGGAGGGTGGGGGGCAGCTCTGGGGGGAGGGAGGGTGAGGGGGAGCAGCTTCTAGAGATGGAGATAGGGAAGATGGGTAGGGAGCAGCTTCTGGAGATGGAGATAGGGAAGATGGGTAGGGAGCAGCTTCTAGAGATGGAGGGAGGGAAGATGGGTAGGGAGCAGCTTCTGGAGATGGAGTGAGGGAAGATGGGTAGGGAGCAGCTTCTGGAGATGGAGTGAGGGAAGATGGGTAGGGAGCAGCTTCTGGAGATGGAGTGAGGGAAGATGGGTAGGGAGCAGCTTCTAAAGATGGAGATTGGGAAGATGGGTAGGGAGCAGCTTCTGGAGATGGAGATAGGGAAGATGGGTAGGGGGCAGCTTCTAGAGATGAAGATGGGTGGGGAGCAGCATCTAGAGATGGAGATAGGGAAGATGGGTAGAGAGCAGCTTCTGGAGATGGAGATAGGGAAGATGGGTAGGGAGCAGCTTCTGGAGATGGAGATAGGGAAGATGGGTAGGGAGCAGCTTCTGGAGATGGAGATAGGGAAGATGGGTAGGGAGCAGCTTCTGGAGATGAAGATGGGTAGGGAGCAGCTTCTAGAGATGGAGATAGGGAAGATGGGTAGGGAGCAGCTTCTAGAGATGGAGATAGGGATGATGGTTAGGGAGCAGCTTCTAGAGATGGAGATAGGGAAGATGGGTAGGGAGCAACTTCTAGAGATGGAGATAGGGAAGATGGGTAGGGAGCAGCTTCTAGAGATGGAGATAGGGAAGATGGGTAGGGAGCAGCTTCTAGAGATGATGATAGGGAAGATGGGTAGGGAGCAGCTTCTAGAGATGGAGATAGGGAAGATTGGTAGGGAGCAGCTTCTAGAGATGGATGGAGGGAAGATGGGTAGGGAGCAGCTTCTAGAGATGGAGATAGGGAAGATTGGTAGGGAGCAGCTTCTAGAGATGGAGGGAGGGAAGATGAGTAGGGAGCAGCTTCTAGAGATGGAGATAGGGAAGATTGGTATTGAGCAGCTTCTAGAGATGGAGACAGGGAAGATGGGTAGGGAGCAGCTTCTGGAGATGGTGCGGGGGCAGCTCTGGAGGGAGGGAGGGTGGGGGGGGGCAGCTTCTATAGATGGACGGAGGGTGGGGGGGGGGGAGGTTGGGGGGTTGGAGGGTGGGGGGGGAGCAGCTTCTAGAGATGGAGGGAGGGTGGGGGGGCAGCTCTGGTGGGAGGGAGGGTGAGGGGGAGCAGCTTCTAGAGATGGAGATAGGGAAGATGGGTAGGGAGCAGCTTCTGGAGATGGAGATAGGGAAGATGGGTAGGGAGCAGCTTCTAGAGATGGAGGGAGGGAAGATGGGTAGGGAGCAGCTTCTGGAGATGGAGTGAGGGAAGATGGGTAGGGAGCAGCTTCTGAAGATGGTGCGGGGGCAGCTCTGGGGGGGAGGGAGGGAAGATTGGTAGTGAGCAGCTTCTAGAGATGGAGATAGGGAAGATTGGTAGGGAGCAGCTTCTAGAGATGGTGATTGGTAAGATGGGTAGGGAGCAGCTTCTGGAGATGGTGCGGGGGCAGCTCTGGGGGGGAGGGAGGGAAGATGGGTAGGGTGCAGCTTCTGGAGATGGAGGGAGGTAGGGTGAGGGGCAGCTCTGGGGGGAGGGAGAGGCGGTGGTACAACCCTGGGCTGGGAGGAGTTAGGGGAGAGGGGTTTTTATTTTCCTCTCCCAACGTATTAAAGAGAGTAAAGGAACATCCTCAAATCAATGTTTATTGGTCACGTACACACTTCTGCAGATGTTATCGCAGGTGCAGTGTATCTATGTCCACCCGTGCAGTAATATATATCAATATGACTATACAAGTAAGAAAAGGTCAAGCAATTAAGACATATCATTCTCTCATTTGTATGCATAGCTGACTTTATACATTAAATTAACATTCTCATATGTTTGTGTTACTGTACCTAAACATGTATTTTCCTTCTACTTTTTACTGTTGCTTATAAGCAGTGTAAAGATGCTGTGCATTCTAATGGGAAACCCCCCCCCCCCTAAATCATGTGTTATTCTAACATTGTATATGGTATTGTATTTCATACTGTAATGTCTAATTCAAAGGCAATAAGTTGCATGAATAAGAATCTAATCAAACAACTCAACTGTGTTTTGTTTTAAAAGATGTACTGTACTGGTGGTCATACTTACTGTCGGTTGGACGGTGTGTACCTTGTGTATCCTGTACAATAATAAACTTGAAATACTGCAAATTAATGTACAGCCTTGAATCACTCCCATATTGTGTCTGGTGAGTGTAAACAAAATAAATATATGACAATTTCCAATCAACGGAAAATGTTGTAATTAATGTCGTATAGTACTGGAACAAATTATATCAAACTATAATTTTTAATGGGTTAATTAAGAAAATTAATTAAAGTTTTAATGGGATTATGATATAGGTGACACAACATCCTATAGGATTGCGAGAATACGATATGATCCAATAGGATTTCTTCAGATTTTTAGTAGGAACAAACGTTGTCCAATAGGATTCCAATAGGTTTCTGAGATGATACAATCGTCCAATAGGATTCTATTAGAAATATCACTCATTCTATCAGATTGTTTTATTGGTGTGTCCACTCATTTCCTATTGTTTGATATTTCCTTTTTACAGATTACAGACTACGCTGCAGACACACACACACACACACACACACACACACACACACACACACACACACACACACACACAGACACAGACACAGACACACACACTGCAGAGCCCCACTCCCCCGCTCATAAAATAATGACTTTTTGTCAGGATTCTCTCCTGGTTTTCACATTCAGAGCTTCAGTTGAAGGTTTTGGACAACAGTCAGTTCAAAGGAGAGAATCCACATCCCTCATCTTTGGTTGAGAGTGCCTGCTAAATGGCAGGTATTATTACAAAGCCAGTCCGTAATAATGATTAATAATGTGACTCAATGACATCAACGTCATTATTAATGTTAAATAATGACATCAAAACCATTATTAATGTTAAATAATGACATCAAAACCATTATTAATGTTAAATAATGACATCATTCTTCTCTATCATTCTATCAGGTCTTCTCTGTGTGTGTGTGTGTGTGTGTGTGTGTGTGTGTGTGTGTGTGTGTGTGTGTGTGTGTGTGTGTGTGTGTGTGTGTGTACCTCTCCCATGCTTGTTACCGTATCCTAATTGCACACTTACTGTAACTGCAGCATCAAAGTCACAGCACACACATACATACACACACACACACACACACACACACACACACACACACACACACATCTGGTACTAGCTGATAGTGCCTCCAACTGCCAGGGAAAATAGTTTAGGCTTTCTGAATTAGTTTCTGTTCTTTCTGTAAGTGTTGTGTAAGCGTTGTGTAAGTGTTGTGTAAGCGTTGTGTAAGTGTTTCAGGATGTTAGGAAGCTTGTTATGTTGAGAGAAAGATAGAGAGGGATAATCTATTCCTATACCTCAGATTGTTCTGACCAGATTAACCAGACCACTCAACTGAAGAGAGTTCTTTGAACAAAGCTCAATCAGCAACATTTATCCAGGTTTGTGTCATCATCTGTAAAGTGAACTAAAAGTAGTCCTACTATTATCAGTGGTATTTCACAACAACATCTTCACTAATGTATCTGGAACCACAAAGACAACACAAGAGGTATCCAGTTAAAGGAGTCTAGTTGAAAGCCATGTAGTGTTTCTATGGGGGTAGAGAGGCTCTAATGGCTATAGGGGGATTGAGTTCCCATATTTCATCCATCAGCCCACCAGCCCTCTGCCAGCCAAAACCTAAGACCATCCCCCAGCCAGCCCTTAGGCAGCTAGAACCTAAGACCATCCCCCAGCCAGCCCCTAGGCAGCTAGAACCTAAGACCATCTCCCAGCCTGCAGCCAACCTCTGGATAGCTAGAACCTAAGACCATTCCCCAGCCTGCAGCCATCAAATCAAATCCAATCAAATCATATGTATTTATATTGCCCTTCGTACATCAGCTGATATCTCAAAGTGCTGTACAGAAACCCAGCCTAAAACCCCAAACAGCAAGCAATGCAGGTGTAGAAGCACGGTGGCTAGGAAAAACTCCCTAGAAAGGCCAAAACCTAGGAAGAAACCTAGAGAGGAACCAGGCTATGTGGGGTGGCCAGTCCTCTTCTGGCTGTGCCGGGTGGAGATTATAACGGAACATGGCCAAGATGTTCAAATGTTCATAAATTACCAGCATGGTCAAATAATAATAATCACAGGCAGAACATTTGAAACTGGAGCAGCAGCACGGCCAGGTGGACTGGGGACAGCAAGGAGTCATCATGTCAGGTAGTCCTGAGGCATGGTCCTAGGGCTCAGGTCCTCCGAGAGAGAGAAAGAAAGGAAGAGAGAAAGAGAGAATTAGAGAGAGCATACTTAAATTCACACAGGACACCGGATAGGACAGGAGAAGTACTCCAGATATAACAAACTGATCCTAGCCCCCCGACACATAAACTACTGCAGCATAAATACTGGAGGCTGAGACAGGAGTGGTCAGGAGACACTGTGGCCCCATCCGATGACACCCCAGGACAGGGCCAAACAGGAAGGATATAACCCCACCCACTTTGCCAAAGCACAGACCCCACACCACTAGAGAGATATCTTCAACCACCAACTTACTGAGACAAGGCCGAGTATAGCCCATGAAGATCTGCCAACCCAGACAGGAAGATCACATCAGTGACTCAACCCACTCAAGTGATGCACCCCTCCTAGGGACGGTATGAAAGAGCCCTAGTAAGCCAGTGACTCAGCCCCTGTAATAGGGTTAGAGGCAGAGAATCCCAGTGGAAAGAGGGGAACCGGCCAGGCAGAGACAGCAAGGGCGGTTCGTTGCTCCAGAGCCTTTCCGGTCACCTTCACACTCCTGGGCCAGACTACACTCAATCATATGACCCACTGAAGAGATGAGTCTTCAGTAAAGACTTAAAGGTTGAGACCGAGTTTGCGTCTCTCACATGGGTAGGCAGACCATTCCATAAAAATGGAGCTCTATAGGAGAAAGCCCTGCCTACAGCTGTTTGCTTAGAAATTCTAGTGACAATTAGGAGGCCTGCGTCTTGTGACCGTAGCGTACGTGTAGGTATGTACGGCAGGACCAAATCAGAGAGATAGGTAGGAGCAAGCCCATGTAATGCTTTGTAGGTTAGCAGTGAAACCTTGAAATCAGCCCTTGCCTTGACAGGAAGCCAGTGTAGGGAGGCTAGCACTGGAGTAAAATGATATTTTTTTCGGGTTCTAGTCAGGATTTTAGCAGCCGTATTTAGCACTAACTGAAGTTTATTTAGTGCTTTATCCGGGTAGCCGTAAAGTAGAGCATTGCAGTAGTCTAACCTAGAAGTGACAAAAGCATGGATTAATTTTTCTAAATCGATTTTAACAGAACGTTTCAGATTTTTGCAATGTTACGTAGATGGAAAAAGCTGTCCTTGAAACAGTCTTGATATGTTCTTCAAAAGAGAGATCAGGGTCCAGAGTAACGCCAAGGTCCTTCATAGTTTTATTTGAGACGACTGTACAACCATTAAGATTGATTGTCAGATTCAACAGAAGATCTCTTTGTTTCTTGGGACCTAGAACAAGCATCTCTGTTTTGTCCGAGTTTAAAAGTAGAACGTTTGCAGCCATCCACTTCCTTATGTCTGAAACACATGCTTCTAGGGAGGGCAATTTTCGGGCTTCACCATATTTCATTGAAATGTACATCTGTGTGTCATCCGCATAGCAGTGAAAGTTAACATTATGTTTTCGATTGACATCCCCAAGAGGTAAAATATAAAGTGAAAACAATAGTGGTCCTAAAACGGAACCTTGAGGAACACCGAGATTTACAGTTGAATTTACACTAGTCAACCAGCACCTAAGACCATCCCCCAGCCTGCACCCAGCCTCTGGACAGCTAGAACCTAAGACCATCCCCCAGCCTTCATCCAGCCTCTGGCCAGCCAGCAGCCTGCTCCAGCTCTGCCCATTCACAACTGACATTGAGAGCATTGTTGTGTTGTGAGACTAAGGGAACTGAGGGAGAGAGCTTCTCACTGCTCAAGGTACATTCCAGAAATCAGCTGTTCTGCTGTCTCAAACACAACACACCCTTTGTACTGTGCCCCCCTCTACCTGTCTTCTCCCTCTCCTGTACCCCTTCCCCTCTACCTGTCATCTCCCTCTCCTCTCCTCTACCCCTTCCCCTCTACCTGTCTTCTCCCTCTCCTCTCCTGTACCCCTTCCCCTCTACCTGTCTTCTCCCTCTCCTCTCCTGTACCCCTTCCCCTCTACCTGTCTTCTCCCTCTCCTCTCCTCTACCCCTTCCCCTCTACCTGTCTTCTCCCTCTCCTCTCCTCTACCCCTTCCCCTTTACCTGTCTTCTCCCTCTCCTCTCCTCTACCCCTTCCTCTCTACCTGTCTTCTCCCTCGCCTCTCCTCAATTGTCTGTCTTCTTCCCCTCTGTTTTATTAAATGTGTACATTAGTCATTTAGGTAAAAAATAACCACATATAAGTTATCGCAAGTAAAACCTGCAAGATCAGAGGCAATAAGAAAATACCTCTCTTTCTCCTCTCTGTCCTCTCTCTCCTCTCTGTCCTCTCTGTCCCCTCTGTCCTCTCTCTCCTCTCTGTCCTCTCCTTGAGTCTTCATGCCTGTAGTGATTTGTAGTGCTGCTGTTGTTTTACACCCCTGCACCTTTGATCTGGGTTGGTTATGATGATTCATATTAGTGTCCCAAACGAGCCTCTATGTAAAGTAAATACATTTTAACTTTGTTCACTATTTTTAACCCTATGGTCCCATTTAGGAGACCGGTAGTTGCTATGTTTCCATTAACTTGTCCCGTGATTTGTTTTGTCGACATTTAGAAAGTTTTCATAGAAAACAGATGTGACGGTACGTTTCCATTTAACAATCTTTCCAATTTTTCAGTTTTTGATTTGTTTAAAAAGTTTGAAATATCCAATAAATGTCGTTCCACTTCATGATTGTGTCCCACTTGTTGTTGATTCTTCACAAAAAAATACAGTTTTATATCTTTATGTTTGAAGCCTGAAATGTGGCAAAAGGTCGCAAAGTTCAAGGGGGTTGAATACTTTCGCAAGGCACTGTACACACCGTGTGTTTCTACTACTTTAGTCAAATATTAATACATTGGGGAGAGCCTATACACACACCGATCTGTTTCATGTCTCAGGTTGCAAAAGACAGAAGGATAGAAAGCAAGAATGTTTCAAATATTTAACATATTCAAACAATTCTCATGTGCCAACGTATCACCACGCTCTGGCAGGGTGAACCCTCCTGTAGGTCTGAGATAATTGGAAACTTGCATCCAGCCAATCAAGAAAAGAAAAGCAATTCATGCATTGTGGAAAGTCCGGACCAATCCTTGACCTGCAAATAATTTTTTATTTTATTTTTATAGTTGACCAAATGTAATGTGAAGTGGAGCCTTATAGCTATGTGGTGACATCACTACCCCATGTACCTTTAAAATAATTTGTCAATCATCATTCATTTGAAAAACACAGTTTCCATAATTTGCCTCAATAAAGGAAGTTGGCGAAAATAACCCCCCCCCCCCCCCCCCCAGATCAACAGATCAAAATGTTGTACATCTTTAGAACATGTCACACAGTTGGTCAAATAGACCTTAGTTTCAAAGGGGAAACAACGTCTCTCTCTCTCTTGTCTCATTCATCATCAACTCATGCAGGTAGAATAGGATTTCTACACCACCCAAACTGGTTGAATCAACTTGGTTTCCACTTCATTTCAACTACAAAAAAATCTATTGATAACGTTGAATCAATGTGGAAAATTGACTTCTGTGGTCATAGTAACGGCTCCAGAAGGGGTGGCTGCCATGTTAGGATCTCCTAACCAACTATTTTGTTACTTAAAAAAAAAAAAATTGAACTAATTTTCTACATAATGTTGCTGCTACCGCCTCTCATGACCGAAAAAAGCTTCTGGATGTCAGAACAGCGATTACTCAAATCGAACTGGATGAAGATTTTTTCTTCTTTAATGAGTCCGACGCGAAGGATATACTGCTTCCCAGAGACCAGGCCCAAATCTCCATAATTCAAGTGATGAAAAGACGGAAATACAGTGGGCGGAAGTCTCGGTGCCTTGTGAGAATTTGTCGGTGAGTAAACCACCGCTACCCTCTGTTTTATTGGCCAACGTACAATCATTGGAAAACAAACTGGATGATCTACGATTAAGACTATCCTTCCAGATCCCGGGTGGCTAGCCATACCTTCTGCCCGAGACGATACTGGGAATCCAGCCAACATGTCAGATTTTTTAAAAGTATTTTCGGTGAAAGCATAAGAAGCTATTATCTGTTGATAGCACAGCAGTAAACAAAGAGAGTAGCATATTTCAACCCTGCAGGCGCTACACAAAACGCAGAAATAAAATATAAAACATGCTTTACCTTTGACGAGCTTCTTTTGTTGGCACTCCAATATGTCCCATAAACATCACAATTGGTGCTTTTGTTAGATTAATTCCGTCCATATATATCCAACATTTCAAACTACTTTTGTAATACAACTTTAGGTATTTTTAAACGTTAATAATCGATCAAATTGAAGACGGGTCTATCTGTTTTCAATAGAGGACGAGAGGAAACTAACGCTACTTTTCAAGTCTTGCGCAACTGTGCAGTGTTACCCATTTCCTAGATAGCCGTACTTCTTCATTGCACAAAGGAATAACCTCAACCAAATTCCAAAGACTGGTGACATCCAGTGGAAGCGGTAGGAACTGAAAACAAGTGCCTAAGAAATATCGTTTCCCAATGAACAGACAGACCTAAAAAAACAAAAATCTGAACGTTTAGTCCTCGGGGTTTTGCCTGCTACATAAGTTCTGTTATACTCACAGACATGATTCAAACAGTTTTAGAAACTTCAGAGTGTTTTCTATCCAAATCTACTAATAATATGAATATCTTATATTCTTGGCATGAGTAGCAGTAAGTTGAAATTGGGCACGCTATTTATCCAAAAGTGAAAATGCTGCCCCCTATACCTTAAGAAGTTAACCTCCTCTGAGACGCTGTGCAGGAACATGTTGAACAGTGCTTCCGGATTCCACACACTCTCCGCTGTACGGAAATCCACCACCAGTCGGCCACAGTTTTGGCGTATTGCCAGAGCTAGATTAGCTTCTGGGCAGCTTCTCCTTCAGAGAACAGGGCATCAAAGACCTTCCTCACCTCTCCCACGAACCCCTCCAGGCTATGCTCATATGGCCAGCTGCTGTTCAGATACAGAGATAGCCCAGGTGAGAGCCCTATTTTGTGAGAGCCCTATTTTGGAGCGATCCGAGGGGAAGGAGGAGGGCTGAAGCTCGAAAATGAGGGCACACATGTGGAATCAAGTATGTGCAAAGCTGTCATCAAGGCAAAGAAAGGGTGGCTACTTTGAAGAATCTAAAATATGTGTTGATTTGTTCAACACTTTTTGGTTACTACACGATATGTTATCTCATTGTTGTTACGTTTTCACTATTATTCTACAATGTAAAAAATAATAAAATAAAGAAAAAAACCTGAATGAGTAGGTGTGTCTAAACTTTTGACAGGTACTGTATATTTTCCGCATATAAAGGAGTTGAGTTGTCTGTAACCTCCTCACTGGCGGTTCTTTTTTAAAGAAACTAAACACGCTTCTCTGCTTCTCTGCTTCTCTGCTTCTCTGTTCAAATCTGAGCAACAGATGGAATGGAATGTGAGTCTTATTCAGTACATTCAGTTTGTTGCTTGTTTTACAAAGGCTACCAACTTTGCAAGCAGGCATGCAAGCTAAGATAGATAGATAAGATAGCTTCTTTAACTTGGTAGTCTAGTAAAATATCCAAATCCAGCCTTAGTCTAATTAAGGATCTAAATCCCCATTAGTCTAGTATTGGATCTAAATCCCCATTAGTCTAGTATTGGATCTAAATCCCCATTAGTCTAGTATTGGATCTAAATCGCCATTAGTCTAATATAGGATCTAAATCCTCATTAGTCTAGTATTGGATGTAAATCCTCATTAGTCTAGTATAGGATCTAAATCCCCTTTAGTCTAGTATATAATCTAAATCCCCTTTAGTCTAGGAAATGATATAAATCCCCTTTAGTCTAGTAAATGATATAAATCCCAGTGGTTAGTGATGGTTGCAGATCAGCTGTGCGAGTGATTTTAAGCATATTGATCTTTTAAGCAGAGATTATCTCGTGTTAGTACATTGGCCAATATCCGTTGCAATAGGCCCATTTAGTTTACTTGACTATGAAGTTCCCAAGATTGATACTGACTCAGTCCCCCATAGCTCACTGTAGTTGAAACTTGGTTAAAATATGTTTTACTTTTTGCATTGTTTTCTTAGCTTTTGCTGTGTTGCTCTGTTGCCGCAGCTGCCGTTGACCTTGTTATCTAACTAATCCATCACATTACCAGTAATTATTGTTATTTGTTTGTTTTCTGTGTGTGTGTTTGATGTTATGCAGAGCACCCCATATCTGCAGCTGCAACCCTCCTTTTTGACAAAGAAAACTTTGCACCAATTATTATGTTTATTTCTTATCTATGCTTATACTATAGCATCGGCCTATCCGTGACTGTAGAATAACTTGTTAATTATGCACGAAGCGAGTTCATTGGTTCAACGCGTTGATCCTCTGTCCTCTCTGCAGTTGATCGTTTGGAGAGAGGGAATGAGGAGGAATGAGCCAATGTTCCCAAAACTCCACCCCCAGAGTCCCGCCCATAGCCCGACGACATTTACAACAGGCGGCTGGCCAATAGAAAAGAGAGCTGCTGAAGTTCGGCAGCGAGGGCCAACAGGGGAGGGGAGGGGAGGGGAGGGGGAGGGGGGGGGGGGTAGAGAAAGACAAACGGAGCAAGAGAGAGAGAGAGAGAGAGAGAGATCACTTTGGGAGAAGCAGAGTTTCTGTTTTCCTCTGATACTTGTTTGTGTTCCTATGTATACGTAATTACCGGTGATTAGCGCTGTCTCGTGGACTTACAGTCTCTGCGGAGTAATAGCTCCTTATAGCCTATGGACGGACTCATTGAGCGCTCAGCTCTGTCCACGGAGAGGAGAGAGGGGACGGGAAGCGGCTTCTAGAATAGTGGAAGACGAGAACAGGAAAGCACAGGAGCTGAGGCAGCCGAGGGGTTCCACTACAAATACTGGAATGGAATAAACCAATGGGTAACCAACAGTTGTGTGCTTTTTGTTCAAAAACTGTTTGTTTTCATTTTATTTGGGCACTTATGGATAACTTTCTTCCAACCACTTTTGTCTGAGTTTTCAAACAGAGCAGTGAAGCTACTTCAGAACGGGATCTGTACAGCAGTCTGCTCAGCTCTTTACACACTACCTATCTTGAAATGTTGATATTTTATGTCTAGTGCAGTCTTTGGAAGTATGAAATACGTAGGGATGAAGCTGATGTAATTTTATCCTTTCAGTCACAGCCATCACTAAAATGGCCAGTTTTGAGGCTTTGGCTCACAGCTCCCGCATGTTGGTGTGGCCTGTCGGTTGTGTGTTTTTGTTTTTGGGCTGCTTATCGGTGGCATCCTCCTCCCACAGCCGCAGGTTAATCTGCTGGCAGGCCATCATGAACTGTCAGACAGAGCCTGGGTGCCATTACGCATATGGACAGTACATGCAGGCGTGCGCTGCTGTTCTGAGAGGGGACAGGAAGAGGTGTCCCAGTCACTGCATCTCCTCTCTGGTGCAGCTCAACCTGACGAAGAACGGGCCTGCGCTTGAGGACTGCAGCTGTGCTTCGGACCCCATCTGCCGGAACACCAAGCGGGCCATCGAGCCGTGCCTCCCCAGGACTAGCAACATGGGCTGCACCGAGGCCCGGATGCAGTGTGAAAGAGACCAGCCGTGCAGCTCTGCCATGCGAGACTATTTAATCTACTGCGGGAAGCTTTTCAGCGGGGCAACTTGCACGAATGCTTGTCGGAATGTGATTGCAGACATGCGCAAAATACCCAAAGCGGAGCTGTTGGATTCGTGCGTGTGCGACGGTACCGAGAGGACCATCTGCGAGTATGTCAAGATTAGCATGAAGAACCTGTGCTTTGAAGCTCCTGTGACGGTGGAGGACGGCAGCGGGTCAGAGGACTACGAGGAAGATGATGGGGACTTCCCGGTGTCAGAACCAGAGTTCGTGGGGAGGAGCACCGGTTCAGGTGGCTCTGCTGTGGGAACCTGTGGTGTTGTGACAACGGTGACTGCATCTGTCCTGATTCTACTAGTGCCTCTTCTTTAAACTCTCCTCATAGTAAAACATATATATATATATATATATATATATATATATATATATCAGACTGTTGTTCAGATAAACACATTGATGGCCTTACAAACTCAGACTGTTCAGACAAAGTTGAAACTCTTGCCTTTCCAAACGGACGCCAGTCAGTCTGGCCCAATGCTATTGAAGGAAGAAGCTACTACTCCGAAGAACAGCAATTGTAATATTTGTTACATAACCAAACGTGCTTTTTTTAAAGTATGACTTTTTTCTGTACTGAAAGATGTCGAATCCAGTTAGTATTTTCTATGCCGATATTATATTCAATAACATTATGGAACCTTGTTGTATCACTGGCCTGAAGAAAAATGTCCTTTATTTAAAAAACTATCAGAAATGGAGACATCAGGCCTGCTGTAGTCCATTTATATACTACATGTCACACCAGGCCTGCTGTAGTCCATTTATATACTACATGTCACATCAGGCCTGCTGTAGTCCATGTATATACTACATGTCACATCAGGCCTGCTGTAGTCCATTTATATACTACATGTCACATCAGGCCTGCTGTAGTCCATGTATATACTACATACTACATGTCACATCAGGCCTGCTGTAGTCCATTTATATAGTACATGTCACATCAGGCCTGCTGTAGTCCATTTATATACTACATGTCACATCAGGCCTGCTGTAGTCCATGTATATACTACATGTCACATCAGGCCTGCTGTAGTCCATTTATATACTACATGTCACATCAGGCCTGCTGTAGTCCATTTATATACTACATGTAACATCAGGCCTGCTGTAGTCCATTTCTATACTACATGTCACATCAGGCCTGCTGTAGTCCATTTCTATACTACATGTCACATCAGGCCTGCTGTAGTCCATGTATATACTACATACTACATGTCACATCAGGCCTGCTGTAGTCCATTTATATAGTACATGTCACATCAGGCCTGCTGTAGTCCATTTATATACTACATGTCACATCAGGCCTGCTGTAGTCCATGTATATACTACATGTCACATCAGGCCTGCTGTAGTCCATTTATATACTACATGTCACATCAGGCCTGCTGTAGTCCATTTATATACTACATGTCACATCAGGCCTGCTGTAGTCCATTTCTATACTACATGTCACATCAGGCCTGCTGTAGTCCATTTCTATACTACATGTCACATCAGGCCTGCTGTAGTCCATTTATATACTACATGTCACATCAGACCTGCTGTAGTCCATTTATATACTACATGTCACATCAGGCCTGCTGTAGTCCATTTCTATACTACATGTCACATCAGGCCTGCTGCAGTCCATTTATATACTACATGTCACATCAGGCCTGCTGTAGTCCATGTATATACTACATGTCACATCAGACCTGCTGTAGTCCATTTATATACTACATGTCACATCAGGCCTGCTGTAGTCCATTTCTATACTACATGTCACATCAGGCCTGCTGTAGTCCATTTATATACTACATGTCACATCAGGCCTGCTGTAGTCCATTTCTATACTACATGTCACATCAGGCCTGCTGTAGTCCATTTATATACTACATGTCACATCAGGCCTGCTGTAGTCCATTTATATACTACATGTCACATCAGGCCTGCTGTAGTCCATTTCTGTACTACATGTCACATCAGGCCTGCTGTAGTCCATTTATATACTACATGTCACATCAGGCCTGCTGTAGTCCATGTATATACTACATGTCACATCAGGCCTGCTGTAGTCCATGTATATACTACATGTCACATCAGGCCTGCTGTAGTCCATTTCTATACTACATGTCACATCAGGCCTGCTGTAGCCCATTTCTATACTACATGTCACATCAGGCCTGCTGTAGTCCATTTCTATACTACATGTCACATCAGGCCTGCTGTAGTCCATGTATATACTACATGTCACATCAGGCCTGCTGTAGTCCATGTATATACTACATGTCACATCAGGCCTGCTGTAGTCCATTTATATACTACATGTCACATCAGACCTGCTGTAGTCCATTTATATACTACATGTCACATCAGGCCTGCTGTAGTCCATGTATATACTACATGTCACATCAGGCCTGCTGTAGTCCATTTATATACTACATGTCACATCAGGCCTGCTGTAGTCCATTTCTATACTACATGTCACATCAGGCCTGCTGTAGTCCATTTATATACTACATGTCACATCAGGCCTGCTGTAGTCCATTTCTATACTACATGTCACATCAGGCCTGCTGTAGTCCATTTCTATACTACATGTCACATCAGGCCTGCTGTAGTCCATGTATATACTACATGTCACATCAGGCCTGCTGTAGTCCATTTATATACTACATTTCACATCAGGCCTGCTGTAGTCCATTTATATACTACATGTCACATCAGGCCTGCTGTAGTCCATGTATATACTACATGTCACATCAGGCCTGCTGTAGTCCATTTATATAGTACATGTCACACCAGGCCTGCTGTAGTCCATGTATATACTACATGTCACATCAGGCCTGCTGTAGTCCATGTATATACTACATGTCACATCAGGCCTGCTGTAGTCCATTTATATACTACATGTCACATCAGGCCTGCTGTAGTCCATGTATATACTACATGTAACATCAGACCTGCTGTAGTCCATTTATATACTACATGTCACATCAGGCCTGCTGTAGTCCATTTATATACTACATGTCACATCAGGCCTGCTGTAGTCCATTTATATACTACATGTCACGTCAGGCCTGCTGTAGTCCATTTCTATACTACATGTCAACAGATGCGGTTCTATTTTGTTACACAGAGATTAAACAATGCAAGGTTTTTATAAAAAACAGTTCACTGCCTATATTTTAATATTTTAACATATCATCATTGATATTGGGTGACAGATGGCCGTCTCTATGTATTTAATGAAACTATATGGTGGACTTGTACATATTGTATATTGGTAAATAAATGCATTTTTTAAAGTAATTTATTAATCCCATATCCCCCTGGGGACAGACGTCAATTCAACGTCTATTCCACGTTGGTTCAATGTTGTTATAACAATGTCGATTCAACCAGTGTGAGCCTAGTGGGATGTTTCAATGTCACATCCAAACTTTCAATATAAATATTGAATAAATATGATTCCTGTCAAAAACACAAGGAAAAAAGTTCAGGATTTAAAGGAAGTAAGTGCTGTGTGGTTTTGTCTCTTTAAGACACCTGAATAGTGTATTAAAGCCTGTCAATCCAGAGAAGATTCGATTGTTATAAGAATATGTATTCGCTGTTTAGAAAAACCCTCTAATTCCACTGTAAGACTGACTGGCTCGGTGATGTAGGCGACCCATATTATGTCATGTGTTACTGTTGTTCTGTTTGTTCATTCACCCGAACGTTACTGTTGTTTTGTTTGTTCATTCACCCTAATGTGACTGTTGTTCTGTTTGTTCATTCACCCTAATGTGACTGTTGTTCTGTTTGTTCATTCACCCTAACGTTACTGTTGTTCTGTTTGTTCATTCACCCTAATGTGACTGTTGTTCTGTTTGTTCATTCACCCTAATGTGACTGTTGTTCTGTTTGTTCATTCACCCTAACGTTACTGTTGTTCTGTTTGTTCATTCACCCTAATGTGACTGTTGTTCTGTTTGTTCATTCACCCTAATGTGACTGTTGTTCTGTTTGTTCATTCACCATAATGTGACTGTTGTTCTGTTTGTTCATTCACCCTAATGGGACTGTTGTTCTGTTTGTTCATTCACCCTAACGTGACTGTTGTTCTGTTTGTTCATTCACCCTAATGTGACTGTTGTTCTGTTTGTTCATTCACCCTAATGTGACTGTTGTTCTGTTTGTTCATTCACCCTAATGTGACTGTTGTTCTGTTTGTTCATTCACCCTAATGTGACTGTTGTTCTGTTTGTTCATTCACCCTAATGTGACTGTTGTTCTGTTTGTTCATTCACCCTAATGTGACTGTTGTTCTGTTTGTTCATTCACCCTAATGTGACTGTTGTTCTGTTTGTTCATTCACCCTAATGGGACTGTTGTTCTGTTTGTTCATTCACCCTAACGTGACTGTTGTTCTGTTTGTTCATTCACCCTAATGTGACTGTTGTTCTGTTTGTTCATTCACCCTAATGTGACTGTTGTTCTGTTTGTTCATTCACCCTAATGTGACTGTTGTTCTGTTTGTTCATTCACCCTAATGTGACTGTTGTTCTGTTTGTTCATTCACCCTAATGTGACTGTTGTTCTGTTTGTTCATTCACCCTAATGTGACTGTTGTTCTGTTTGTTCATTCACCCTAATGTGACTGTTGTTCTGTTTGTTCATTCACCCTAACGTTACTGTTGTTCTGTTTGTTCATTCACCCTAATGTGACTGTTGTTCTGTTTGTTCATTCACCCTAATGTGACTGTTGTTCTGTTTGTTCATTCACCCTAATGTGACTGTTGTTCTGTTTGTTCATTCACCCTAATGTGACTGTTGTTCTGTTTGTTCATTCACCCTAATGTGACTGTTGTTCTGTTTGTTCATTCACCCTAATGTGACTGTTGTTCTGTTTGTTCATTCACCCTAATGTGACTGTTGTTCTGTTTGTTCATTCACCCTAATGTGACTGTTGTTCTGTTTGTTCATTCACCCTAACGTTACTGTTGTTCTGTTTGTTCATTCACCCTAATGTGACTGTTGTTCTGTTTGTTCATTCACCCTAACGTTACTGTTGTTCTGTTTGTTCATTCACCCTAATGTGACTGTTGTTCTGTTTGTTCATTCACCCTAACGTTACTGTTGTTCTGTTTGTTCATTCACCCTAACGTGACTGTTGTTCTGTTTGTTCATTCACCCTAATGTGACTGTTGTTCTGTTTGTTCATTCACCCTAATGTGACTGTTGTTCTGTTTGTTCATTCACCCTAATGTGACTGTAGTTCTGTTTGTTCATTCACCCTAATGTGACTGTTGTTCTGTTTGTTCATTCACCCTAACGTTACTGTTGTTCTGTTTGTTCATTCACCCTAATGTGACTGTTGTTCTGTTTGTTCATTCACCCTAATGTGACTGTTGTTCTGTTTGTTCATTCACCCTAATGTGACTGTTGTTCTGTTTGTTCATTCACCCTAATGTGACTGTTGTTCTGTTTGTTCATTCACCCTAATGTGACTGTTGTTCTGTTTGTTCATTCACCCTAATGTGACTGTTGTTCTGTTTGTTCATTCACCCTAACGTTACTGTTGTTCTGTTTGTTCATTCACCCTAACGTTACTGTTGTTCTGTTTGTTCATTCACCCTAATGTGACTGTTGTTCTGTTTGTTCATTCACCCTAACGTTACTGTTGTTCTGTTTGTTCATTCACCCTAATGTGACTGTTGTTCTGTTTGTTCATTCACCCTAACGTTACTGTTGTTCTGTTTGTTCATTCACCCTAATGTGACTGTTGTTCTGTTTGTTCATTCACCATAATGTGACTGTTGTTCTGTTTGTTCATTCACCCTAACGTGACTGTTGTTCTGTTTGTTCATTCACCCTAACGTGACTGTTGTTCTGTTTGTTCATTCACCCTAATGTGACTGTTGTTCTGTTTGTTCATTCACCCTAATGTGACTGTTGTTCTGTTTGTTCATTCACCCTAACGTGACTGTTGTTCTGTTTGTTCATTCACCCTAACGTGACTGTTGTTCTGTTTGTTCATTCACCCTAATGTGACTGTTGTTCTGTTTGTTCATTCACCCTAATGTGACTGTTGACAAACTGCTTTTCTGTTATATTGACTCACTATTTTGGAGAACATGGACATGGGTTATTAGTTATTTACTAATCTTGTTGACCGTTGGATATAAAACACAAATAACCCTTGCAGCCTGGATTGTATCTTGTAGCATTGAAACAGGGCTACTGTTACGTCAGGAGGAGCTTGGAGCGTTGCTGCTGCTCTCGCTTTCTAAATAGTCCTGTTTACCAGAAGGAATAAACATTGACATTTGGGTGTCTTTCAAAAAGCAACACAAAAGGAGCGTTTTGCCCTGTTTTGGGGGTTAAAGATTTAACTTGCTTCCAGATAGACCTGTTTATTTATCTACTGATCGTTCTCTCCAATCAAAGGCCTTGGGCTGCGCGACCATCCCAAACAACAACCCAGCTGCGGGCCATGCCAAGTTAACCAGATATGGAACAAACTCAAGTTTTGCAGACGACACTTTCAGGAAATAGTCTTTTAGTTTCAATTCACTGGTTGCAGTTTTTTTCCCTCATATCTACACAAGGTTAATTTATCTTTATATAGAATAGCTATAGGCCTTTACAATGCACTACGTCTAATACAACCGGTCATGTAGAATTGTTTTCAGGCTGACAGAGTTGGGAAAGGAGTGTTGTCAGACTTCTGCAGAGGTCTTCTTTATGCTGCAAGTCAGTAATTCACTGTTTGAATGAAGCAGTGACTCAGTTTAACTGATTAAATGAAGCAGTGACTCAGTTTCACTGGCTGAATGAAGCAGTGACTCAGTTTCACTGACTGAATGAAGCAGTGAATTGATTTAACTGGCTGAATGGAGCAGTGACTCAGTTTAACTGGTTGAATGAAGCAGCGACTCAGTTTAACTGGTTGAATGAAGCAGTGACTCAGTTTAACTGGCTGAATGGAGCAGTGACTCAGTTTAACTGGTTGAATGAAGCAGCGACTCAGTTTAACTGGCTGAATGAAGCAGTGACTCAGTTTAACTGGTTGAGTGAAGCAGTGACTCAGTTTAACTGGCTGAATGAAGCAGTGACTCAGTTTAACTGGCTGAATGAAGCAGTGACTCAGTTTAACTGGTTGAGTGAAGCAGTGACTCAGTTTAACTGGCTGAATGAAGCAGTGACTCAGTTTAACTGGTTGAATGGAGCAGTGACTCAGTTTAACTGGCTGAATGAAGCAGTGACTCAGTTTAACTCACCTCACCCCTCACCTCACCCCTCACCCCTCACCTCACCCCCCCTCACCCCTCACCTCACCCCTCACCCCCCTCCTCACCTCACCCCTCACCTCACCCCTCACCCCTCACCTCACCCCTCACCTCACCCCTCACCACTCACCTCACCACTCACCTCACCCCACACCTCACCCCTCACCACTCACCTCACCCCTCACCTCACCCCTCACCTCACCCCTCACCACTCACCTCACCCCCCTCCCCTCACCCCTCACCTCACCCCTCACCCCCCTCCTCACCTCACCCCTCACCTCACCCCTCACCCCTCACCTCACCCCTCCCCAAATATAGACTGAAGTTTAAGATGAATATAAACACAAACATTTCTTCATAATATGTAGGCCTACATTATTATTTGAATTAATGCTCAACATTTGAAAATGGTTTCCCCCAAAATATTAAATATTATATTATATATGTGTATATATATGCAAATATTTGTTTTAATATTAGTAATACAGTGAGGTCAATGTTCATGTTTGGGAGATGTTCAATTACTAATTGATCAATTTTTTGTAGATTCCGTTCCGTTTCATTTTCTATTGAAATGATTTGAGGATTCGAAAGATGCCTGTTGACACGAAGCACCAGATTCACTGGGAAGTTCAGCGACTCGCCTCTGGCAACACAGTAGAAAGAAAGGCTTTCATTGACCGCAAAATAACAAAAGCATTTAGGACGGCCCTCTTCTCTACTTCAGCAGAGTCTTTTTATGGTGCAAAAGTTAGCTAAAGTTATTCTAGCTTATTGTTCAGTAATATTCATATGATTACATTATAACTACCATTATTATCATTACTTCACCATTTGTCATTGATTTATAATAATTTATAGAGGATTGCACAATTTGTCAAATTAGGACTTTACATTTTTATTAAATGTTTTTCCTATGGTGCAAAAACGCAAAGTTAATTTGTTTATTTGTTTGTTTATTTCTTAGCATTTGGCATAACTTCTCTCTGACTAGAGTAGGATAGATTTCACAACATCTCTCTGACTAGAGTAGGATAGATTTCATAACATCTCTCTGACTAGAGTAGGATAGATTTCATAACATCTCTCTGACTAGAGTAGGATAGATTTCATAACATCTCTCTGACTAGAGTAGGATAGATTTCATAACATCTCTCTGACTAGAGTAGGATAGATTTCATAACATCTCTCTGACTAGAGTAGGATAGATTTCATAACATCTCTCTGACTAGAGTAGGATAGATTTCACAACATCTCTCTGACTAGAGTAGGATACATTTCTCCTCTTGGAACAGTTTAAAGAAAGTGTTACGCCTATTACCTCTGTCTGCTCGGGGGAACAAAATAGAACAGAATGTCACGTCAGTGATTGCTGCAAAAAGTTTTATTCGAATGGGACAAGGGCCCTTGGTCTGGAAAGCTAGATGGAGGAGAAGTCGAGTGTCACTATTGTCATGGTAATGTTAAGCACAGCTCCAAAATACCCCAACACTTCATTTTCTCAGCCTGGTTCTACACAGAGAAGCTGTGGTAAAGATCTGCTGTAGCTGGATCTCCTCTCCTCTCCTCTCCTCTCCTCTCCTCTCCTCTCCTCTCCTCTCCTCTCCTCTCCTCTCCTTCCTCTCCTTCCTCTCCTCTCCTCTCCTCTCCTCTCCTCTCCTCTCCTCTCCTCTCCTCTCCTCTCCTCTCCTCTCCTCTCCTCTCCTCTCCTTCCTCTCCTCTCCTCTCCTCTCCTCTCCTCTCCTCTCACGGCTGGAGGGAATACTCCAGCTCGGCCCTCTCTCTCTCTTTCTTTTTCTTTCTCTCTTCATTTATCCAGTAAGTTACAACACTGTGAAAGGGTCCAGCATGCGCCGGTCTATAATGTGGACTGTATCAATGGATGTTGCAAAAATTCTCACTAAACTACTTTTCATAAAACATCCCTACAGAGTAACGAATAACAAGTATTTGATTAATACAGTAGGCCTACCACTACAGTGCAGTCGGAAAGTATTCAGACCTTTAAAATTTTCGCTTTGTCATTGTGGGGTATTGTGATGTCATTGTGGGGTATTGTGATGTCATCGTGGGGTATTGTGTGTAGATTGATAAGGATTAAAAAAAAATGTAATACATTATAGAGGCTGTAATGTAATAAAATGTGGAAAAACAGGATTTTAGAACATTTTGCAAATGTATTACAAATAAATGACAAATAAATAAAACAGAAACGTAGAGCTCCGAGATGGGATTATGTCAAGGCATAGATCTTCGGAAGGGAAGAAAAACATTTCTGCGGCATTGAAGGTCCCCTAGAACACAGTGGCCTCCATTGAAGGTCCCCTAGAACACAGTGGCCTCCATTGAAGGTCCCCTAGAACACAGTGGCCTCCATTGAAGGTCCCCTAGAACACAGTGGCCTCCATTGAAGGTCCCCTAGAACACAGTTGCCTCCATCATTCATAAATGGCAGAAGTTCAGAATCACCAAGACTCTTCCGAGAGCTGGCTACCGGGCCAAACTTAGCGATCGGGGAGAATCAAATCAAATCTAATTTTATTGGTCACATACACATGGTTAGCAGATGTTATTGCGAGTGAAGCGAAATACTTATGCTTCTAGTTCCGACAGTGCAGTAATATCTAAAAAGTAATCTAACAATTTCACAACAACTGCCTTATACACACAAGTGTAAAGGAATGATTAAGAATATGTACACATAAATATATGGATGAGTGATGGCCGAACGGCATAGGCAAGATGCAATAGATTGTATAGAGTACAGTATATACAAATGAGATGAGTAATGTAGGGTATGTAAACATTATATAAAGTGGCATTATTTATAGTGACTAGTGATACATTTATTACATCCACTTTTTAATTATTAAGTGGCTAGAGATTTGAGTCAGTATGTTGGCAGCAGCCACTCTTTTTCAGTCTCTCTGTCCCAGCTTTGATGCTGTACTGACCTCCCCTTCTGGATGATAGTGGGGTGAACAGGCAGTGGCTCGGTTGCCTGTTGTCCTTGATGATCTTTATGGCCTTCCTGTGACATCGGGTGGTGTAGGTGTCCTGCAGGGCAGGTAGTTTGCCCCCTGTGATGCATTGTGCAGACCTCACTACCCTCTGGAGAGCCTTACGGTTGTGTGTGGAGCAGTTGCCGTACCAGGCGGTGATACAGCCCGACAGGATGCTCTCGATTGTGCATCTGTAAAAGTTTGTGAGTGTTTTTCGTGACAAGACAAATTGCTTCAGCCTCCTGAGGCGCTGTTGCGCCTTCTTCACCACGCTGTCTGTGTGGACCAATTCAGTTTGTCCGGGATGTGCAACTTAAAATTAACTACCCTCTCCACTACTGTCCCGTCGATGTGGATAGGGGGGTGCTCCCTCTGCTGTTTCCTGAAGTCCACAATCATCTCCTTTGTTTTGTTGATGTTGAGTGTGAGGTTATTTTCCTGACCTCACCTCCCTGTAGGCCGTGTCGTCGTTGTTGGTAATCAAGCCACTGTAGTGTCGTCTGCAAACTTTATGATTGAATTGGAGGCGTGCTTGGCCACGCAGTCATGGGTGAACAGGGAGTACAGGAGAGGGCTGAGAACGCAGCCTTGTGGGTCCCCAGTGTTGAGGATCAGCAGGGTGGAGATGTTGTTTCCTATCCTCACCACCTGGGGGCGTCCCGTCAGAAAGTCCAGGAAGTTGCACAGGGCGGGGTCGAGACCCAGGGTCTCGAGTTTAATGATGAGATTGGAGGGTGCTAAATGTGTTAAATGCTGAGCTGTCAAAATACTTACATCAGTATTCCTCTTGTCCTGATGGGTGTGCAGTGTGGTTGAGATTGCGTTGTCTAGTTGTCTAGGTTGTCTTCAACCTTTTGGGGCAGTAAGCAAATTGGAGTGGGTCTAGGGTGTCAGGTAGGGTGGAGGTGATATGATATGATCCTTGTCTAGTCTCTCAAAGCACTTCACGATGACGGAAGTGAGTGCTATTTTTTTTAAACCTTTTTTTTTAACTAGGCAAGTCAGTTAAGAACAAATTCTTATTTTCAATGACGGCCTAGGAACAGTGGGTTAACTGCCTGTTCAGGGGCAGAACGACAGATTTGTACCTTGTCAGCTCAGGGATTCGAACTTGCAACCTTTCAGTTACTAGTCCAACGCTCTAACCACTAGGCTACCCTGCCGCCCCACAGTTACCTTAGCTTTCTTGGGAACAGGAACAATGGTGGCCCTCTTGAAGCATGTGGGAACAGCAGACTGGGATAGGGATTGATTGAAAATGTCCGTAAACACACCAGTCAGCTGGTCTGCGCACGCTCTGAGGATGAGGCTAGGAATGCCATCTGGGCCGGCAGCCCTGCGAGGGTTAACACGTTTAAATGTTTTACTCACGTCTGCTGCAGTGAAGGAGAGCCCGCAGGTTTTTGTAGCGGGCAGTGTCAGTGGCACCGTATTGTCCTCAAAGCGAGCAAAGAAGTTGTTAAGTCTGTCTGGGAACAAGACATCGTGGTCTGCGACGGGGCTGTTTTTTCTTTTTGTAATCCGTGATTGACTGTAGACCACATTCCTCTCGTGTCTGAGCCGTTGAATTGTGACTCTACTTTGTCTCTGATGCTTAGCTTGTTTGATTGCCTTGTGGAGGGAATAGCTACATTGTTTGTATTCGGTCATGTTTCCGGTTGCCTTGCCCTATTTAAAAGCAGTGGTTTGCGCTTTAAGTTTTGTGCGAATGCTGCCATCAATTCATGGTTTCTGGTTTGGGAAGGTTTTAATAGTCGCCGTGGGTACAACATCACCGATGCACTTGCTAATAAACTCGCACACTGAATCAGCATATACATCAATGTTGTTGTCTGAGGCTATCCGGAACATGTCCCAGTCCACGTGATCGAAGCAATCTTGAAGCGTGGAAGAAAGGCATTGGTCAAGGAGGTGACCAAGAACCCAATGGTTAATCTGACAGATCTCCTGAGTTCCTCTGTGGAGATGGGAGAACCTTCCAGAAGGACAACCATCTCTACAGCATTCCACCAATCAGGAATTTATGGTAGAGTGGCCAGATGGAAGCCACTCCTCAGTAAAAGGAACATGACATTCCGCTTGGAGTTTGCCAAAAGGCACCTAAAGGACTCTCAGACCTTGCGATATTTGATTCCTTGGTCTAATGAAACCAAGATTGAACTCTTTGGACTGAATGCCAAGGGTCACGTCTGGAGGAATCCAGGCACAGCTCATCACCTGGCCAATACCAACCCTATGGTGAAGCATGGTGATGGAAGCGGCAGGAACTGGGAGACTAGTCAGGATTGAGGGAAATATGAATGGAGCAAAGTACAGAGAGATCCTTGATGAAATCCAGCTCCAGCTCACTCAGCGTACTCAGGACCTCAGCCTGGGGGCGAAGGTTCACCTTCCAACAGGACAACAACCCTACGCACACAGCCAAGACAACAAAGGAGTGGCTTCAGGACAAGTCTCTGAATGTCCTTGAGTGGCCCACCCAGAGCCCAGATCTGAATGCGATCTAACATCTCTGGGGAGACCTGAAAATAGCTGTGCAGCGATGCTCCCCATCCAACCTGACAGAGCTTGAGAGGATCCACAGAGAACAATGGGAGAAACTCCCCAAATACAGATGTGCCAAGCTTGTAGCATCTACCCAAGAAGACTAGAGGCTGTAATCACTGCCAAAGTTGCTTCAACAAAGTACTGAGTAAAGGGTCTGAATACCTATGTAAATGTGATATTTCAGTGTTTTATATTTTTAAAAATGCAAACATTTCTAAAAACCTGTTTTCGTTTTGTCATTATGGGGTATTGTGATGTCATTATGTGGTATTGTGATGTCATTATGGGGTGTTTAGATGAGGGGGAGAACACTGTTGAATCCATTTTAGAATAAAACTGTAAAGTGGCAAAATGTGGAAAAAGTGAAGGGGTCTGAATATCAACATGCTTCATAGATGCTGTGTATTTATTTAGTAGGCTAATGGACATTGTCAGTGATAACAGACTAGGTATGTTATTGTGCTTTACTAAATTGTGCTTTATTAAATCTAAATCGGCATCATGAGTATTGAGGCTATTGCAAAACTTTGATAAACTTTCTGAATATTTAATAACAATGTCTTTTATTGTATTTCCGAACATTTTCCAGTTACTTTTTTGATTGAATGTCTGACTTTCTCCAGATGGTTCCGTGTCATTCTGCGCCTTGTGTTGATGTAGCTGCTGAGGGGGTTAGGGTTAGGGGACGCTATAGAAAGGAATGCGTTTGATTGCATAGATGGTACTTTTACTAGACGCTGATATGTGAGTATTAACTGGGATAGCTAGTCATTTCCTGTAGTACTTAACAGGATGGAACAACCCTCCCCCAACACACACACACACTTCACAGGAGTTGTTACGAATTCCCTGCCAGTGACTCTTATCGTGTCCCCGGCGTGTACCAGGTGATTATATAATAACAAAAATAATAATAATAAATAACCCCCTAAACCTAATAATAACTGTGTTCTTAAGAAACTGAATAAGTTACCAGGTCTGTGAGTATGTGTGTGTGTGTGTGTTAGTGTTTCAGTTCTGTGTGTGTGTGTGTGTTAGTGTTTCAGGTCTGTGTGTGTGTTAGTGTTTCAGTTCTGTGTGTGTGTGTGTGTGTTAGTGTTTCAGGTCTGTGAGTGTGTGTTTGTGTGTTAGTGTTTAAGGTCTGTGTGTGTGTTAGTGTTTAAGGTCTGTGTGTGTGTGTGTGTTAGTGTTTCAGTTCTGTGTGTGTTAGTGTTTAAGGTCTGTGTGTGTGTTAGTGTTTCAGTTCTGTGTGTGTGTGTGTTAGTGTTTCAGGTCTGTGTGTGTGTTAGTGTTTAAGGTATGTGTGTGTGTTAGTGTTTAAGGTCTGTGTGTGTGTTAGTGTTTCAGTTCTGTGTGTGTTAGTGTTTCAGGTCTGTGTGTGTGTGTGTTAGTGTTTAAGGTCTGTGTGTGTGTTAGTGTTTAAGGTCTGTGTGTGTGTTAGTGTTTCAGGTCTGTGTGTGTGTTAGTGTTTCAGTTCTGTGTGTGTGTGTGTTAGTGTTTCAGGTCTGTGTGTGTGTTAGTGTTTAAGGTCTGTGTGTGTGTGTGTGTGTTTGTGTTTCAGGTCTGTGTGTATGTTAAGTTTAAGGTCTGTGTGTGGGTTAATGTTTAAGGTCTGTGTGTGTGTTAGTGTTTAAGGTCTGTTAGTGTTTAAGGTCTGTGTGTGTGTTAGTGTTTAAGGTCTGTGTGTGTGTTAGTGCTAAAGGTCTGTGTGTGTGTTAGTGTTTAAGGTCTGTGAGATTGTCTGCGTTAGTGTTTCAGGTCACCTTTATTTCAAATCAAATCAAATCTATTTATATAGCCCTTCGTACATCAGCTGATATCTCAAAGTGCTGTACAGAAACCCAGCCTAAAACCCCAAACAGCAAGCAATGCAGGTGTAGAAGCACGGTGGCTAGGAAAAAGTCCCTAGAAAGGCAGGAAGCATTTAACCAGGTAGGCCACTTTAGAACATGTTCTTTAATACATGGCTACAGTACTTTACCTATTCATTACACTGTTCCTTTAAGACATTACAATTCTTGACCTATCAAAGCCCATGATTGGAACTCCTTTCCCATAGCATGGGGGTTTCGATGCCAGCTGTCCAGCATATGGCTCTGAGGAGCATTCTTGGGAGATGAGGTCTACCCCAAACTATTCAATAAAAATCTTTATTATATTCTGGTGTCTTTCAGTTAAGCCTGTACTTGATTGAAAAAGAAATTGAGTCTCATTTGACTAATTTATTTAGTTACATTAAGGTCAAATGAAATTGAAAATGGACATTACACTAATCCCTGTCCTCTGATGCGTCATACCTCTCCTTCTTTCCTCTGCCAGGTCCTGGTATTCTGTTCATCCCCCTGAGCGATCTGCCACTTTGATTCCATCACAGGACCTCCGCTGAGATCACAGCCCTTCGCAATGAGAACAAGGACTTTAATCCTGCTAGTCCAGCCAGGTTGGGGTCCTGCAGCCCTTTGGAACCTGAGAGTTAATGAGGCTGAAGACAGAGGGAGATTAGTGTCTCTATGGGAAGAGATCCTGTTAGCTAGTCCAGCCAGGTTGGGGTCCTGCAGCCCTTTGGAACCTGAGAGTTAATGAGGCTGAAGACAGAGGGAGATTAGTGTCTCTATGGGAAGAGATCCTGTTAGCTAGTCCAGCCAGGTTGGGGTCCTGCAGCCCTTTGGAACCTGAGAGTTAATGAGGCTGAAGACAGAGGGAGATTAGTGTCTCTATGGGAAGAGATCCTGTTAGCTAGTCCAGCCAGGTTGGGGTCCTGCAGCCCTTTGGAACCTGAGAGTTAATGAGGCTGAAGACAGAGGGAGATTAGTGTCTCTATGTGAAGAGGTCCTGTTAGCTAGTCCAGCCAGGTTGGGGTCCTGCAGCCCTTTGGAACCTGAGAGTTAATGAGGCTGAAGACAGAGGGAGATTAGGGTCTCTATGTGAAGAGATCCTGTTAGCTAGTCCACTCAGGTTGGAGTCCTGCACCACTCCTCTGGAGCCAGAGACTTCATTTGCCTGGAGACGGACGCCGTGTCATAAAGAGAACAGTTACCTGACCTTCTCTGGAAGCTATTTTAAACACTCATAGCTCGAACAAGAGAACAGTTACCTGACCTTCTCTGGAAGCTATTTTAAACACTCATAGCTCGAACAAGAGAACATTTACCTGACCTTCTCTGGAAGCTATTTTAAACACTCATATCTCGAACAAGAGAACATATTTGTTTATTTTTATGTTTAGGGGTAGATCAGCTTTAATATTGCAGATAGATTGTAGCTTCCATCAATGTAATTGTCTGCATCATTTCCAATCCCCCATATAAATGTTTTTGTAAATATATACAGCACCAGTCACAAGTTTGGACACACCTACTACTCATTCAAGGGTTTTCCTTTCTTTTCACTATTTTCTACATTGTAGAATAATATTGACATCAAAACTGTGAAATGACACATATGGAATCATGTAGTAACCAAAAAAGAGTTAATCAAATCAAAATATATTTTATATTTGAAAAGTAGCCACCCTTTGCCTTGACGACAGCTTTGCACACTCTTGATATTATCTCAACCAGCTTCATGAGGTAGTCACCTGGAATGCTTTTCAATTAACAGTTGAGTCTTGTCAAAAGTTAATGTGTGATTTCTTTCCTTCTTAATGCATTTGAGCCAATCAGTTGTGTTGTGACAAGGTTATATACAGAAGATATATTTATTTGGAAAAAGACCAAGTCCATATTATAGCACAAACAGCTCAAATAAGCAAAGAGAAACAACAGTCCACTACTTTAAGACAAGAAGATCAGTCAATGGGGAAAATTTCAAAAACTTTGAAAGTTTCTTCAAGTGCAGTCGCAAAAACCATAAAGTGCTATGATGAAACTAACTCTCATGAGGACCGCCACAGGAAAGGAAGACCCAGAGTTACCTCTGCTGCTGAGGATAAGTGCTGTTGCTAGCTAATTTGTCCTGGGATATAAACATTGGGTAGTTATTTTACGTGAAATGCACAAGTTCCTCTAGTCCGACAATTAATCCACAGACAAAAGGGTAAAAGTGTAAAAGAGTTTCTAGTAATCTCTCCTCCTTCAGGCTTCTTCTTCTATGGACTTTATATGGTGGTTGGCAAATAACTTTAAGGTGCATTACAACAACCAACTGGACTGGAGTGTGGATCTCAGTTCAACTTTCAATCACCCACGTGCTCCTAAAAACCAATGAGGAGATGGGAGAAGTGGGACTTGCAGCGCATCATGTGTCATAAATGGAATACATATATTTTAGCGCCTGACACTCATTGATGTGGGTGCCACGTTTGAAGGTTTGAATAACATGTATGTACACAAGCGATGCGAGTGGTGTGGTCATCATGTTAGACCGGTGGAAATCTGTCCTTTGGTCTGATGTCCAAATTTGAACATTTTGGTTCCAACTGCCGTGTCTTTGTGAGATGCAGAACGGATGATCTCCGCATGGTTGGTTCCCACCGTGAAGCATGGAGGAGGTGTGATGGTGTGGGGGTCCTTTGCTGGTGACACTGTCTGGGATTTATTTAGAATTCAAGGCACACTTAACCAGCAATGACTACCACAGCATTCTGCAGCAATACGTCATCCCATCTGGTTTGTGCTTAGTGGGACTATCATTTGTTTTTCAACAGGACATTGAACCAAAACACACCTCCAGGCTGTGTAAGGGTTATTTGACCAAGAAGGAGAGTGATGGAGTGCTGCATCAGATGACCTGGCCTCCACAATCACCCAAACTCAACCCAATTGAGAGTGAAGGAAAAGCAGCCAACAAGTGCTCAGCATATGTGGGAACTCCTTCAAGATGGTTGGAAAAGCCTTTCAGGTGAAGCTGGTTGAGAGAATGCCAAGAGTGTGCAAAGCTGTCATCAAGTCAAAGGGTGGCTACTTAGAAAAATCTAAGCTACAAAGCATTACATGGGCTTGCTCCTACCTGTCTTTCCGATTTGGTCCTGCCGTACATACCTACACGTACACTACGGTCACAAGACGCAGGCTTCCTAACTGTCCCTAGAATTTCTAAGCAAACAGCTAGAGGCAGGGCTTTCTCCATGGTCTGCCTACCCATGTGAGAGACGCAAACTCGGTCTCAACCTTTAAGTCTTTACTGAAGACTCATCTCTTCAGTAGGTCGTATGATTGAGTGTAGTCTGGCCCAGGAGTGTGAAGGTGAACAGAAAGGCTCTGGAGCAACGAACCGCCCTTGCTGTCTCTGCCTGGCTGGTTCCCATCTCTCCACTGGGATTCTCTGCCTCTAACCCTATTACAGGGGCTGAGTCACTGACTTATTGGTGCTCTTCCATGCCGGAGGGGTGCGTCACTTGAGTGGGTTGAGTCACTGACGTGATCTTCCTGTCTGGGTTGGCGCGTCCCCCCCCCACTTGGGTTGTGCCGTGGCAGAGATCTTTGTGGGCTATACTCAGCCTTGTCTCAGGATGGTAAGTTGGTGGTTGAAGATATCCCTCTAGTAGTGTTGGGGCGGTGCTTTGGCAAAGTGGGTGGGGTTATATCCTTCCTGTTTGGCCCTGTCCGGGGGTATCATCAGATGGGGTCACAGTGTCTCCTGACTCCTCCTGTTTTAAGCCTCCAGTATTTATGCTGCAGTAGTTTATGTGTCGGGGGGCTAGAGTCAGTCTGTTATATCTGGAGTATTTCTCCTGTCTTATCCGGTGTCCTGTTTGAATTTAAGTATGCTCTCTCTAATTCTCTTTCTTTCTCTCGGAGGACCTGATCCCTAGGATCATGCCTCAGGACTACCTGGCCTGATGACTCCTTGCTGTCCCCAGTCCACCTGGCCGTGCTGCTGATCCAGTTTCAACTGTTCTGCCTACGGCTACCTGTTCACCGGACATGCTACCTGTCCCAGACCTGCTGTTTTCAACTCTCTAGAGACAGCAGGAGCGGTAGAGATACTCTGAATGATGTGCTATGAAAAGCCAACTGACATTTACTCCTGAGGTGCTGACCTGTTGCACTCTTGACAACCACTGTGATTATTATTATTTGACCCTGCTGGTCATCTATGAACATTTGAACATCTTGGCCATGTTCTGTTATAATCTCCACCCGGCACAGCCTGGTTCCTCTCTAGGTTTCTTCCTAGGTTCTGGCCTTTCTAGGGAGTTTTTCCTAGCCACCGTGCTTCTACACCTGCATTGCTTGCTGTTTGGGGTTTTAGGCTGAGTTTCTGGACAGCACTTTGAGATTTCAGCTGATGTAAGAAGGGATTTATAAATATATTTGATTTGATTTAATTTTGATATCAGATGACCTGGCCACATAAATGTAGAGACTAAGAGCTACAAATTTGAGTTGCTCAGGCCCTGAAGCCTGGATATGCATATAATTGGTACCATTGCAAAGAAAACACTTTGAAGATGTAGAAATGTTTAATTATGTAGGAGAATATAACACAATCGATATGGTAGGATGTTTTTTTTTTTAGATACCATCCTCTTAGAAAAGCAGTTTCTGTGGCTTCCACAGGGTGTCAGTAGTCTATGTTCAAGGTTTCAGGCTTGTAACTTCAAAAAACGAATAAGAAATATCAGTTTTAGTAAAGGGACACAGTCTTGGAAATGTGTGTTTGCGTGTGCCATGAAGACAGGACTAAAATCAGTTTCCTATTGAACATACTTCATTCCGTAAGAAATATTATAGTTTGATTACATTTTAGGGTATCTGAGGAGTGGATAGAAATGTATTTTGACTTGTTGAAACAAAGTTCAGGGGTAGATTTTTGGATTCCTTTCTCTGCAAATTGAACGAGTGGATGACTCAAATCAATGGCGCCAACTAAACAGACTTTTTGGGATATAAAGAAGGATTTTATCTCACAAAACTACATGTTATGGCTGGGACCATATGGTTAACAAATCAGAGGAAGAGTTTCGAAAAGTAATTGAATATTTCATCGTTATTTGTGAATGTATGAAACCTGTGCCGGTGGAAAAATATTGTGAAGTGGGGCGCCGTCCTCAAACAATCACATGGCATGTTTTCACTGTAATAGCTAATGTAAATCAGACAGTACAGTCAGATTAACACGATTTTAATCTTTCAGCGATATAAGAAACTTACATGTACCTAAATGTTTAATATCCATCATTTTCATGAATATTTATTTGAATTGATTCACCGGAAGTTGTCCTGCTAGCGGGACGCCTAGCCCTTAAGGATTTACATGCAAGGTGATGTGCTAAACAGTGAGTAGTGTAATAAAGATGTAGACTAAAAGTGGTAAAACTAGTAGCCTACAATAAGGACACATTTCAGGTAAACAGAAAGTATCCAGATAAAAATATTTTATAAACATTAGATGACTCTTACCCAGAAACACTACATTACCCAGAAACACTACATTACCCAGAAACACTACATTACCCAGAAACACTACATTACACAGAAACATCTAAATTGATGTGTCTCCACAAAGGTGTAAACAGTACAGCCTATGAATGGTTACTTGCAAAGTAGCAATATCAGAAATAGATAGTGTCAATATAAATAAAACAATATACAGTATGTACAAGAACAATATCAATAACCATATCAGTGATAGATGAGGTAGTTATCTGCATACAATCACAGGTAAAGTGGCTGAGCAGCAGGAATAACAATAGTAGCAGCAACGTATGGCGTGTGTGTTAAGAGAGAGTCATGTGAATAGAGGCACTGTAGATAGTGCCGATGACTGGTCCGTCCAAACCACACATGAACAAGGGAATCTATATCCGGAGAGTCTGTTTCTGTCCTGCCCTTGACTTTGGTGCAGGGCATGTGATGTCCATAGCCTCTTCATCACAAAACTCCCATATCTTCTCAAAAATATACGTTTGTCTAGCTGTGTCCAGTCCAGGTGGTGCTTGTTCAGGCTGACCATCTATGGATGGAAGGATGTCAGAGTTGTGCAGCAGCCGAAACCTGGTCCCGACTGAGTCCCAACGCTCCTTGGCAACAAGAACACCAGGCTCCAGAGAATCGAAGCTGTAAAACAGGAAAAACAAGAACAATTAAGACATTACAACCTTGCACAACATCAACTAACCTCCCAAGTTGAGATAATAAGAATAACCTCAGACAATGCAATGAAAATTATATTCACCTGAAGTGCTGGTACTGCCTGATCTGTGGCAGTGGCCTGAAGTAGGGAGTCAGGTGCTGTTTCCTCCCATAGCTTTCCCACAGCACTGTACCATCTTCCAGTCCAACCAGCTGTGGGATGATGACCCCTGTCATAGTGCTGTCCTTCACAACACCAGCAATATCAGACAAAACGTTCACTCTAGTCTTTCTGAAGAGCTGTTTGATGAGGCTGAAGCACCACTTGGTGTGGCCCGTGATCAGGAAGTGAAGGTCCAGACTGTGGTGGAGCTTGTGCATGGTCCGCCAGGCATAACACCAGATCACAAACTTGTTCTTGTTTTGGACAAAGCAGTTATTAAAATGCAGGTCCACAGGTGTTTCCCCAACTCCATAGCTGGTGAAGAAATGGTGCATTTAGTTGATGACTGAGCTGCTGCCTTTGCAGAATGACACGCCTTCATCGATCAAGTAGTTGACTTGTTGTGGTATTCCTTCACAGCAGACACCAAACAAGCCACACTTGCTACAAGTTAAAAAAAGTAAATGGGACCTGGCTGCATAGGGTCAGAAGTATAGTAGATGGGACCTGGCTACATAGGGTCAGGAGGATAGTAGATGGGACCTGGCTACATAGGGTAAGGAGGATAGTAGATGGGACCTGGCTACATAGGGTCAGGAGGATAGTAGATGGGACCTGGCTACATAGGGTCAGGAGGATTGTAGATGGGACCTGGCTACATAGGGTCAGGAGGATAGTAGATGGGACTTGGCTACATAGGGTCAGAAGGATAGTAGATGGGACCTGGGACAGAAGGATAGTAATTGGGACCTGGCTACATAGGGTCAGAAGGATAGTAGATGGGACCTGGGTCAGAAGGATAGTAGATGGACCTGGCTACATAGGGTCAGAAGGATATTAGATGGGACCTGGCTACATAGGGTCAGAAGGATAGTAGATGGGACCTGGGACAGAAGGATAGTAATTGGGACCTGGCTACATAGGGTCAGAAGGATAGTAGATGGGACCTGGGTCAGAAGGATAGTAGATGGACCTGGCTACATAGGGTCAGAAGGATATTAGATGGGACCTGGCTACATAGGGTCGGAAGGATAGTAGATGGAACCTGGCTCAGAAGGATAGTAGATGGGACCTGGGTCAAAAGGAGAGTAGATGGGACCTGGCTACATAGGGTCAGAAGGATAGTAGATGGACCTGGGTCAGAAGGATGGCAGATGGGACCTGGGTCAGAAGGATAGTAGATGGGACCTGGCTACATAGGGTCAGGAGGATAGTAGATGGACCTGGGTCAGGAGGATAGCAGATGGGACCTGGGTCAGAAGGATAGTAGATGGGACCTGGCTACATAGGGTCAGAAGGATAGTAGATGGGACCTGGCTACATAGGGTCAGAAGGATAGTAGATGGGACCTGGCTACATAGGGTCAGAAGGATAGCAGATGGGACCTGGCTACATAGGGTCAGAAGGATAGTAGATGGAACCTGGCTCAGAAGGATAGTAGATTGGACCTGGGTCAGAAGGAGAGTGGATGGACCTGGCTACATAGGGTCAGAAGGATAGTAGATGGGACCTGGGTCAGGAGGATAGTAGATTGGACCTGGCTACATAGGGTCAGAAGAATAGTAGATTGGACCTGGCTACATAGGGTGAGAAGGATAGTAGATGGGACCTGGCTACATAGGGTCGGAAGGATAGTATATGATGGACCTGGGTCAGAAGGATAGTAGATGGGACCTGGCTACATAGGGTCAGAAGGATAGTAGATGGGACCTGGGTCAGAAGGATAGTAGATGGTACGTGGCTACATAGGGTCAGAAGGATAGTAGATGGGACATGGCTACATAGGGTCAGAAGTATAGTAGATGGGACCCGGCTGCATAGGTCAGAAGGATAATAGATGGGACCTGGGTCAGAAGGATAGTAGATGGGACCTGGCTACATAGGGTCAGAAGGATAGTAGATGGGACCTGGCTACATAGGGTCAGAAGGATAGAAGATGGGACCTGGGTCAGAAGGAGAGTAGATGGGACCTGGCTACATAGGGTCAGGAGGATAGTAGATGGAACCTGGCTACATAGGGTCAGAAGGATAGTAGATGGTACCTGGATACAAAGGGTCAGAAGGATAGTAGATGGGACCTGGCTACATAGGGTCAGAAGGATAGTAGATGGGACCTGGCTACATAGGGTCAGAAGGATAGTTGATGGGACCTGGCTACATAGGGTCCGAAGGATAGTAGATGGACCTGGGTCAGAAGGATAGTAGATGGGACCTGGGTCAGAAGGAAAGTAGATGGGACCTGGGTCAGAAGGATAGTAGATGGGACCTGGCTACATAGGGTCAGAAGGATAGTAGATGGACCTGGCTACATAGGGTAAGATGGATAGTAGATGGACGTGGCTACATTGGGTCAGAAGGATAGTAGATGTGGCCTGGCTACATAGGATCAGAAGGATAGTACATGGGACCTGGCTACATAGGGTCAGAAGGATAATAGATGGGACCTTGGTCAGAAGGATAGTAGATGTGGCCTGGCTACATAGGGTCAGAAGGATAGTAGATGGGACCTGGCTACATAGGATCAGAAGGATAGTAGATGGGACCTGGCTACATAGGGTCAGAAGGATAGTAGATGGGATCCTTGGTCAGAAGGATAGTAGATGGTACCTGGCTACATAGGGTCAGATGGATAGTAGATGGGACCTGGCTACATAGGGTCAGAAGGATAGTAGATGGGACCTGGCTACATAGGGTCAGGAGGATAGTAGATGGGGACCTGGGTCAGACGGATAGTAGATTGGACCTGGCTACATAGGGTCAGAAGGATTGTAGGTGGGACCTGGCTACATAGGATCAGGAGGATAGTAGATGGGGACCTGGGTCAGAAGGATAGTAGATTGGACCTGGCTACATAGGGTCAGAAGGATTGTAGGTGGGACCTGGCTACATAGGATCAGAAGGATAGTAGATGGGACCTGGCTATATTGGGTCAGAAGGATAGTAGATGGGACCTGGGTCAGAAGGATAGTAGATGGTACGTGGCTACATAGGGACAGAAGGATAGTAGATGGGACCTGGGTCAGAAGGATAGTAGATGGGACGTGGCTACATAGGGTCAGAAGGATAGTAGATGGGACCGGGGTCAGAAGGATAGTAGATGGGACCTGGGTCAGAAGGATAGTAGATGGGACGTGGCACCATAGGGTCAGAAGGATAGTAGATGGGACCTGGCTACATAGGGTCAGAAGGATAGTAGATGGAACCTGGCTACATAGTGTCAGAAGTATAGTAGATGGGACCTGGCTACATAGGTCAGAAGGATAATAGATGGGACCTGGGTCAGAAGGATAGTAGATGGGACCAGTCTACATAGGGCCAGAAGGATAGTAGATGGGTCCTGGCTACATAGGGTCAGAAGGATAGAAGATGGGACCTGGGTCAGAAGGATAGTAGATAGAACCTGGCTACATAGGGTCAGGAGGATAGTAGATGGACCTGGGTCAGGAGGATAGCAGATGGGACCTGGGTCAGAAGGATAGTAGATGGGACCTGGCTACATAGGCTCAGAAGGATAGTAGATGGGACCTGGCTACATAGGGTCAGAAGGATAGTAGATGGGACCTGGCTACATAGGGTCAGAAGGATAGCAGATGGGACCTGGCTACATAGGGTCAGAAGGATAGTAGATGGAACCTGGCTCAGAAGGATAGTAGATTGGACCTGGGTCAGAAGGAGAGTGGATGGACCTGGCTACATAGGGTCAGAAGGATAGTAGATGGGACCTGGGTCAGGAGGATAGTAGATTGGACCTGGCTACATAGGGTCAGAAGAATAGTAGATTGGACCTGGCTACATAGGGTGAGAAGGATAGTAGATGGGACCTGGCTACATAGGGTCGGAAGGATAGTATATGATGGACCTGGGTCAGAAGGATAGTAGATGGGACCTGGCTACATAGGGTCAGAAGGATAGTAGATGGGACCTGGGTCAGAAGGATAGTAGATGGTACGTGGCTACATAGGGTCAGAAGGATAGTAGATGGGACATGGCTACATAGGGTCAGAAGTATAGTAGATGGGACCCGGCTGCATAGGTCAGAAGGATAATAGATGGGACCTGGGTCAGAAGGATAGTAGATGGGACCTGGCTACATAGGGTCAGAAGGATAGTAGATGGGACCTGGCTACATAGGGTCAGAAGGATAGAAGATGGGACCTGGGTCAGAAGGAGAGTAGATGGGACCTGGCTACATAGGGTCAGGAGGATAGTAGATGGAACCTGGCTACATAGGGTCAGAAGGATAGTAGATGGTACCTGGATACATAGGGTCAGAAGGATAGTAGATGGGACCTGGCTACATAGGGTCAGAAGGATAGTAGATGGGACCTGGCTACATAGGGTCAGAAGGATAGTTGATGGGACCTGGCTACATAGGGTCCGAAGGATAGTAGATGGACCTGGGTCAGAAGGATAGTAGATGGGACCTGGGTCAGAAGGAAAGTAGATGGGACCTGGGTCAGAAGGATAGTAGATGGGACCTGTTTACATAGGGTCAGAAGGATAGTAGATGGACCTGGCTACATAGGGTAAGATGGATAGTAGATGGACGTGGCTACATTGGGTCAGAAGGATAGTAGATGTGGCCTGGCTACATAGGATCAGAAGGATTGTACATGGGACCTGGCTACATAGGGTCAGAAGGATAATAGATGGGACCTTGGTCAGAAGGATAGTAGATGTGGCCTGGCTACATAGGGTCAGAAGGATAGTAGATGGGACCTGGCTACATAGGGTCAGAAGGATAGTGGATGGGACCTGGCTACATAGGATCAGAAGGATAGTAGATGGGACCTGGCTACATAGGGTCAGAAGGATAGTAGATGGGATCCTTGGTCAGAAGGATAGTAGATGGGACCTGGCTACATAGGGTCAGATGGATAGTAGATGGGACCTGGCTACATAGGGTCAGAAGGATAGTAGATGGGACCTGGCTACATAGGGTCAGGAGGATAGTAGATGGGGACCTGGGTCAGACGGATAGTAGATTGGACCTGGCTACATAGGGTCAGAAGGATTGTAGGTGGGACCTGGCTACATAGGATCAGGAGGATAGTAGATGGGGACCTGGGTCAGAAGGATAGTAGATTGGACCTGGCTACATAGGGTCAGAAGGATTGTAGGTGGGACCTGGCTACATAGGATCAGAAGGATAGTAGATGGGACCTGGCTATATTGGGTCAGAAGGATAGTAGATGGGACCTGGGTCAGAAGGATAGTAGATGGTACGTGGCTACATAGGGACAGAAGGATAGTAGATGGGACCTGGGTCAGAAGGATAGTAGATGGGACGTGGCTACATAGGGTCAGAAGGATAGTAGATGGGACCGGGGTCAGAAGGATAGTAGATGGGACCTGGGTCAGAAGGATAGTAGATGGGACGTGGCACCATAGGGTCAGAAGGATAGTAGATGGGACCTGGCTACATAGGGTCAGAAGGATAGTAGATGGAACCTGGCTACATAGTGTCAGAAGTATAGTAGATGGGACCTGGCTACATAGGTCAGAAGGATAATAGATGGGACCTGGGTCAGAAGGATAGTAGATGGGACCAGTCTACATAGGGCCAGAAGGATAGTAGATGGGTCCTGGCTACATAGGGTCAGAAGGATAGAAGATGGGACCTGGGTCAGAAGGATAGTAGATGGAACCTGTTTACATAGGGTCAGAAGGATAGTAGATGGGACCTGGCTACATAGGGTCAGAAGGATAGTAGACGGAAATGGCTACATAGGGTCAATAGGACAGTAGATGGGACATGGCTACATAGGGTCAGAAGGATTGTAGATGGGACCTGGGTCAGAAGGATAGTAGTTGGGACCTGTCTACATAGGGTCAGAAGGATAGTAGATGGTACCTGGCTACATAGGGTCAGAAGGATAGTAGATGGGACCTGGCTAAATAGGGTCAGAAGGATAGTAGATGGACCTGGGTCAGAAGGATAGTAGATGGGACCTGGGTCAGAAGGATAGTAGATAGGACTTGGGTCAGAAGGAAAGTAGATGGGACCTGGGTCAGAAGGATAGTAGATGGGACCTGGCTACATAGGGTCAGAAGGATAGTAGATGGACCTGGCTACATAGGGTCAGATGGATAGTAGATGGACCTGGCTACATAGGGTCAGAAGGATAGTAGATGGGACCTGGCTACATAGGGTCAGGAGGATAGTAGATGGACCTGGGTCAGAAGGATGGCAGATGGGACCTGGGTCAGAAGGATAGTAGATGGGACCTGGCTACATAGGGTCAGGAGGATAGTAGATGGACCTGGGTCAGGAGGATAGCAGATGGGACCTGGGTCAGAAGGATAGTAGATGGGACCTGGCTACACAGGGTCAGAAGGATAGTAGATGGGACCTGGCTACATAGGGTCAGAAGGATAGTAGATGGGACCTGGCTACATAGGGTCAGAAGGATAGCAGATGGGACCTGGCTACATAGGGTCAGAAGGATAGTAGATGGAACCTGGCTCAGAAGGATAGTAGATTGGACCTGGGTCAAAAGGAGAGTAGATGGGACCTGGCTACATAGGGTCAGGAGGATAGTAGATGGACCTGGGTCAGAAGGATGGCAGATGGGACCTGGGTCAGAAGGATAGTAGATGGGACCTGGCTACATAGGGTCAGGAGGATAGTAGATGGACCTGGGTCAGGAGGATAGCAGATGGGACCTGGGTCAGAAGGATAGTAGATGGGACCTGGCTACATAGGGTCAGAAGGATAGTAGATGGGACCTGGCTACATAGGGTCAGAAGGATAGTAGATGGGACCTGGCTACATAGGGTCAGAAGGATAGCAGATGGGACCTGGCTACATAGGGTCAGAAGGATAGTAGATGGAACCTGGCTCAGAAGGATAGTAGATTGGACCTGGGTCAGAAGGAGAGTGGATGGACCTGGCTACATAGGGTCAGAAGGATAGTAGATGGGACCTGGGTCAGGAGGATAGTAGATTGGACCTGGCTACATAGGGTCAGAAGAATAGTAGATTGGACCTGGCTACATAGGGTGAGAAGGATAGTAGATGGGACCTGGCTACATAGGGTCAGAAGGATAGTAGATGGGACCTGGGTCAGAAGGATAGTAGATGGTACGTGGCTACATAGGGTCAGAAGGATAGTAGATGGGACATGGCTACATAGGGTCAGAAGTATAGTAGATGGGACCCGGCTGCATAGGTCAGAAGGATAATAGATGGGACCTGGGTCAGAAGGATAGTAGATGGGACCTGGCTACATAGGGTCAGAAGGATAGTAGATGGGACCTGGCTACATAGGGTCAGAAGGATAGAAGATGGGACCTGGGTCAGAAGGAGAGTAGATGGGACCTGGCTACATAGGGTCAGGAGGATAGTAGATGGAACCTGGCTACATAGGGTCAGAAGGATAGTAGATGGTACCTGGATACATAGGGTCAGAAGGATAGTAGATGGGACCTGGCTACATATTGTCAGAAGGATAGTAGATGGGACCTGGCTACATAGGGTCAGAAGGATAGTTGATGGGACCTGGCTACATAGGGTCCGAAGGATAGTAGATGGACCTGGGTCAGAAGGATAGTAGATGGGACCTGGGTCAGAAGGAAAGTAGATGGGACCTGGGTCAGAAGGATAGTAGATGGGACCTGTTTACATAGGGTCAGAAGGATAGTAGATGGACCTGGCTACATAGGGTAAGATGGATAGTAGATGGACGTGGCTACATTGGGTCAGAAGGATAGTAGATGTGGCCTGGCTACATAGGATCAGAAGGATAGTACATGGGACCTGGCTACATAGGGTCAGAAGGATAATAGATGGGACCTTGGTCAGAAGGATAGTAGATGTGGCCTGGCTACATAGGGTCAGAAGGATAGTAGATGGGACCTGGCTACATAGGGTCAGAAGGATAGTGGATGGGACCTGGCTACATAGGATCAGAAGGATAGTAGATGGGACCTGGCTACATAGGGTCAGAAGGATAGTAGATGGGATCCTTGGTCAGAAGGATAGTAGATGGGACCTGGCTACATAGGGTCAGATGGATAGTAGATGGGACCTGGCTACATAGGGTCAGAAGGATAGTAGATGGGACCTGGCTACATAGGGTCAGGAGGATAGTAGATGGGGACCTGGGTCAGACGGATAGTAGATTGGACCTGGCTACATAGGGTCAGAAGGATTGTAGGTGGGACCTGGCTACATAGGATCAGGAGGATAGTAGATGGGGACCTGGGTCAGAAGGATAGTAGATTGGACCTGGCTACATAGGGTCAGAAGGATTGTAGGTGGGACCTGGCTACATAGGATCAGAAGGATAGTAGATGGGACCTGGCTATATTGGGTCAGAAGGATAGTAGATGGGACCTGGGTCAGAAGGATAGTAGATGGGACGTGGCTACATAGGGTCAGAAGGATAGTAGATGGGACCGGGGTCAGAAGGATAGTAGATGGGACCTGGGTCAGAAGGATAGTAGATGGGACGTGGCACCATAGGGTCAGAAGGATAGTAGATGGGACCTGGCTACATAGGGTCAGAAGGATAGTAGATGGAACCTGGCTACATAGTGTCAGAAGTATAGTAGATGGGACCTGGCTACATAGGTCAGAAGGATAATAGATGGGACCTGGGTCAGAAGGATAGTAGATGGGACCAGTCTACATAGGGCCAGAAGGATAGTAGATGGGTCCTGGCTACATAGGGTCAGAAGGATAGAAGATGGGACCTGGGTCAGAAGGATAGTAGATGGAACCTGTTTACATAGGGTCAGAAGGATAGTAGATGGGACCTGGCTACATAGGGTCAGAAGGATAGTAGACGGAAATGGCTACATAGGGTCAGTAGGACAGTAGATGGGACATGGCTACATAGGGTCAGAAGGATTGTAGATGGGACCTGGGTCAGAAGGATAGTAGTTGGGACCTGTCTACATAGGGTCAGAAGGATAGTAGATGGTACCTGGCTACATAGGGTCAGAAGGATAGTAGATGGGACCTGGCTAAATAGGGTCAGAAGGATAGTAGATGGACCTGGGTCAGAAGGATAGTAGATGGGACCTGGGTCAGAAGGATAGTAGATGGGACTTGGGTCAGAAGGAAAGTAGATGGGACCTGGGTCAGAAGGATAGTAGATGGGACCTGGCTACATAGGGTCAGAAGGATAGTAGATGGACCTGGCTACATAGGGTCAGATGGATAGTAGATGGACCTGGCTACATAGGGTCAGAAGGATAGTAGATGGGACCTGGCTACATAGGGTCAGAAGGATAGTGGATGGGACCTGGCTACATAGGATCAGAAGGATAGTAGATGGGACTTGGAGGATAGTAGATGGACCTGTTTACATAGGGAGGATAGTAGATGGACCTGGGTCAGAAGGATAGTAGATGGGACCTGGCTACATAGGGTCAGAAGGATAGTAGATGGAACCTGTTTACATAGGGTCAGAAGGATAGTAGATGGGACCTGGGTCAGAAGGATAGTAGATGGGACCTGGCTACATAGGGTCAGAAGGATAGTAGATGGACCTGGCTACATAGGGTCAGATGGATATTAGATGGAACTGGCTACATAGGGTCAGAAGGATAGTAGATGGGACCTGGCTACATAGGGTCAGAAGGATTGTAGATGGGACCTGGAGGATAGTAGATGGACCTGTTTACATAGGGAGCTACATAGGGTCAGAAGGATAGTAGATGGGACCTGGCTACATAGGGTCAGAAGGATAGTAAATGGGACCTGGGTCAGAAGGATAGTAGATGGGACCTGGCTACATAGGGTCAGAAGGATAGTAGATGGGACCTGGGTCAGAAGGATCGTAGATGGGACCTGGCTACATAGGGTCAGGAGGATAGTAGATGGGACCTGGCTACATAGGGTCAGAAGAACTGTAGATGGGACCTGGCTACATAGGGTCAGAAGAATAGTAGTTGGAACCTGGCTACATAGGGTCAGCAGGACAGTAGATGGGACCTGGCTACATAGGGTCAGAAGGATAGTAGATGGGACCTGGGTCAGAAGGATAGTAGATGGGACCTGGCTACATAGGGTCAGGAGGATAGTAGATGGGACCTGGCTACATAGGGTGAAAAGGATAGTAGATGGGACCTGGATACATAGGGTCAGAAGGACTGTAGATGGGACCTGGCTACATAGGGTCAGAAGAATAGTAGTTGGGACCTGGCTACATAGGGTCAGCAGGACAGTAGATGGGACCTGGCTACATAGGGTCAGAAGGATAGTAGATGGGACCTGGGTCAGAAGGATAGTAGATGGACCTGGCTACATAGGGTCAGAAGGATAGTAGATGGAACCTGGCTCAGAAGGATAGTAGATGGGACCTGGGTCAAAAGGAGAGTAGATGGAACCTGGCTGCATACGGTCAGGAGGATAGTAGATGGACCTGGGTCAGGAGGATAGCAGATGGGACCTGGGTCAGAAGGATAGTAGATGGGACCTGGCTACATAGGGTCAGGAGGATAGTAGATGGACCTGGGTCAGGAGGATAGCAGATGGGACCTGGGTGAGAAGGATAGTAGATGGGACCTGGCTACATAGGGTCAGAAGGATAGTAGATGGGACCTGGCTACATAGGGTCAGAAGGATAGTAGATGGGACCTGGCTACATAGGGTCAGAAGGATAGCAGATGGGACCTGGCTACATAGGGTCAGAAGGATAGTAGATGGAACCTGGCTAAATAGGGTCAGAAGGATAGTAGATGGACCTGGGTCAGAAGGATAGTAGATGGGACTTGGGTCAGAAGGAAAGTAGATGGGACCTGGGTCAGAAGGATAGTAGATGGGACCTGGCTACATAGGGTCAGAAGGATAGTAGATGGACCTGGCTACATAGGGTCAGATGGATAGTAGATGGACCTGGCTACATAGGGTCAGAAGGATAGTAGATGGGACCTGGCTACATAGGGTCAGAAGGATAGTGGATGGGACCTGGCTACATAGGATCAGAAGGATAGTAGATGGGACTTGGAGGATAGTAGATGGACCTGTTTACATAGGGAGGATAGTAGATGGACCTGGGTCAGAAGGATAGTAGATGGGACCTGGCTACATAGGGTCAGAAGGATAGTAGATGGAACCTGTTTACATAGGGTCAGAAGGATAGTAGATGGGACCTGGGTCAGAAGGATAGTAGATGGGACCTGGCTACATAGGGTCAGAAGGATAGTAGATGGACCTGGCTACATAGGGTCAGATGGATATTAGATGGAACTGGCTACATAGGGTCAGAAGGATAGTAGATGGGACCTGGCTACATAGGGTCAGAAGGATAGCGAATGGGACCTGGCAACATAGGATCAGAAGGATAGTAGATGGGACCTGGCTACATAGGGTCAGAAGGATTGTAGATGGGACCTGGAGGATAGTAGATGGACCTGTTTACATAGGGAGCTACATAGGGTCAGAAGGATAGTAGATGGGACCTGGCTACATAGGGTCAGAAGGATAGTAGATGGGACCTGGGTCAGAAGGATAGTAGATGGGACCTGGCTACATAGGGTCAGAAGGATAGTAGATGGGACCTGGGTCAGAAGGATCGTAGATGGGACCTGGCTACATAGGGTCAGGAGGATAGTAGATGGGACCTGGCTACATAGGGTCAGAAGAACTGTAGATGGGACCTGGCTACATAGGGTCAGAAGAATAGTAGTTGGAACCTGGCTACATAGGGTCAGCAGGACAGTAGATGGGACCTGGCTACATAGGGTCAGAAGGATAGTAGATGGGACCTGGGTCAGAAGGATAGTAGATGGGACCTGGCTACATAGGGTCAGGAGGATAGTAGATGGGACCTGGCTACATAGGGTGAAAAGGATAGTAGATGGGACCTGGATACATAGGGTCAGAAGGACTGTAGATGGGACCTGGCTACATAGGGTCAGAAGAATAGTAGTTGGGACCTGGCTACATAGGGTCAGCAGGACAGTAGATGGGACCTGGCTACATAGGGTCAGAAGGATAGTAGATGGGACCTGGGTCAGAAGGATAGTAGATGGACCTGGCTACATAGGGTCAGAAGGATAGTAGATGGAACCTGGCTCAGAAGGATAGTAGATGGGACCTGGGTCAAAAGGAGAGTAGATGGAACCTGGCTACATACGGTCAGGAGGATAGTAGATGGACCTGGGTCAGGAGGATAGCAGATGGGACCTGGGTCAGAAGGATAGTAGATGGGACCTGGCTACATAGGGTCAGGAGGATAGTAGATGGACCTGGGTCAGGAGGATAGCAGATGGGACCTGGGTGAGAAGGATAGTAGATGGGACCTGGCTACATAGGGTCAGAAGGATAGTAGATGGGACCTGGCTACATAGGGTCAGAAGGATAGTAGATGGGACCTGGCTACATAGGGTCAGAAGGATAGCAGATGGGACCTGGCTACATAGGGTCAGAAGGATAGTAGATGGAACCTGGCTCAGAAGGATAGTAGATTGGACCTGGGTCAGAAGGAGAGTGGATGGACCTGGCTACATAGGGTCAGAAGGATAGTAGATGGGACCTGGGTCAGGAGGATAGTAGATGGGACCTGGCTACATAGGGTCAGAAGGATAGTAGATTGGACCTGGCTACATAGGGTCAGAAGAATAGTAGATTGGACCTGGCTACATAGGGTCAGAAGAATAGTAGATGGGACCTGGCTACAAAGTGTCGGAAGGATAGTAGATGGGACCTGGGTCAGAAGGATAGTAGATGGGACCTGGCTACATAGGGTCAGAAGGATAGTAGATGGGACCTGGGTCAGAAGGATAGTAGATGGTACGTGGCTACATAGGGTCAGAAGGATAATAGATGGGACCTGGGTCAGAAGGATAGTAGATGGGACGTGGCTACATAGGGTCAGAAGGATAATAGATGGGACCTGGGTCAGAAGGATAGTAGATGGGACATGGCTACATAGGGTCAGAAGTATAGTAGACGGGACCCGGCTGCATAGGTCAGAAGGATAATAGATGGGACCTGGGTCAGAAGGATAGTAGATGGGACCAGGCTACATAGGGTCAGAAGGATAGTAGATGGGACCTGGCTACATAGGGTCAGAAGGATAGAAGATGGGACCTGGGTCAGAAGGAGAGTAGATGGGACCTGGCTACATAGGGTCAGGAGGATAGTAGATGGAACCTGGCTACATAGGGTCAGAAGGATAGTAGATGGTACCTGGATACATAGGGTCAGAAGGATAGTAGATGGGACCTGGCTACATAGGGTCAGAAGGATAGTAGATGGGACCTGGCTACATAGGGTCAGAAGGATAGTAGATGGGACCTGGCTACATAGGGTCAGAAGGATAGTAGATGGACCTGGGTCAGAAGGATAGTAGATGGGACCTGGGTCAGAAGGAAAGTAGATGGGACCTGGGTCAGAAGGATAGTAGATGGGACCTGTTTACATAGGGTCAGAAGGATAGTAGATGGACCTGGCTACATAGGGTAAGATGGATAGTAGATGGACGTGGCTACATTGGGTCAGAAGGATAGTAGATGTGGCCTGGCTACATAGGGTCAGAAGGATAGTGAATGGGACCTGGTTACATAGGATCAGAAGGATAGTACATGGGACCTGGCTACATAGGGTCAGAAGGATAATAGATGGGACCTTGGTCAGAAGGATAGTAGATGTGGCCTGGCTACATAGGGTCAGAAGGATAGTAGATGGGACCTGGCTACATAGGGTCAGAAGGATAGTGGATGGGACCTGGCTACATAGGATCAGAAGGACAGTAGATGGGACCTGGCTACATAGGTTCAGAAGGATAGTAGATGGGATCCTGGGTCAGAAGGATAGTAGATGGGACCTGGCTACATAGGGTCAGATGGATAGTAGATGGGACCTGGCTACATAGGGTCAGAAGGATAGTAGATGGGACCTGGCTACATAGGGTCAGGAGGATAGTAGATGGGGACCTGGGTCAGACGGATAGTAGATGGGACCTGGCTACTTAGGGTCAGAAGGATAGTAGATGGGACCTGGCTACATAGGGTCAGGAGGATAGTAGATGGGACCTGGGTCAGAAGGATAGTAGATGGGACCTGGCTACATAGGTTCAGAAGGATAGCAGATGGGACCTGGCTACATAGGGTCAGAAGGATAGTAGATTGAACCTGGCTCAGAAGGATAATAGATTGGACCTGGGTCAGAAGGAGAGTAGATGGACCTGGCTACATAGGGTCAGAAGGATAGTAGATGGGACCTGGGACAGAAGGATAGTAGATTGGACCTGGCTACATAGGGTCAGAAGGATAGTAGATGGACCTGGGTCAGAAGGATAGTAGATTGGACCTGGCTACATAGGGTCAGAAGGATTGTAGGTGGGACCTGGCTACATAGGATCAGAAGGATAGTAGATGGGACCTGGCTATATAGGGTCAGAAGGATAGTAGATGGGAGCTGGGTCAGAAGGAAAGTAGATGGTACGTGGCTACATAGGGACAGAAGGATAGTAGATGGGACCTGGGTCAGAAGGATAGTAGATGGGACGTGGCTACATAGGGTCAGAAGGATAGTAGATGGGACCTGGGTCAGAAGGATAGTAGATGGGACCTGGGTCAGACGGATAGTAGATGGGACGTGGCAATATAGGGTCAGAAGGATAGTAGATGGGACCTGGCTACATAGGGTCAGAAGAATAGTAGATGGGACCTGGCTACATAGGGTCAGAAGGATAGTAGATGGAACCTGGCTACATAGTGTCAGAAGTATAGTAGATGGGACCTGGCTACATAGGTCAGAAGGATAATAGATGGGACCTGGGTCAGAAGGATAGTAGATGGGACCTGTTTACATAGGGTCAGAAGGATAGTAGATGGGACCTGGCTACATAGGGTCAGAAGGATAGTAGATGGAAATGGCTACATAGGGTCAGTAGGACAGTAGATGGGACATGGCTACATAGGGTCAGAAGGATTGTAGATGGGACCTGGGTCAGAAGGATAGTAGTTGGGACCTGTCTACATAGGGTCAGAAGGATAGTAGATGGTACCTGGCTACATAGGGTCAGAAGGATAGTAGATGGGACCTGGCTTAATAGGGTCAGAAGGATAGTAGATGGACCTGGGTCAGAAGGATAATAGATGGGACCTGGGTCAGAAGGATAGTAGATGGGACTTGGGTCAGAAGGAAAGTAGATGGGACCTGGGTCAGAAGGATAGTAGATGGGACCTGGCTACATAGGGTCAGAAGGATAGTAGATGGACCTGGCTACATAGGGTCAGATGGATAGTAGATGGACCTGGCTACATAGGGTCAGAAGGATAGTAGATGGGACCTGGCTACATAGGGTCAGAAGGATCGTGGATGGGACCTGGATACATAGGATCAGAAGGATAGTAGATGGGACCTTGGTCAGAAGGATAGTAGATGGGACCTGGCTACATAGGGTCAGAAGGATAGTAGATGGAACCTGTTTACATAGGGTCAGAAGGATAGTAGATGGGACCTTGGTCAGAAGGATAGTAGATGGGACCTGGCTACATAGGGTCAGAAGGATAGTAGATGAACCTGGTTACATAGGGTCAGATGGATATTAGATGGACCTGGCTACATAGGGTCAGAAGGATAGTGAATGGGACCTGGCTACATAGGATCAGAAGGATAGTAGATGGGACCTGGCTACATAGGGTCAGAAGGATAGTAGATGGGACCTGGAGGATAGTAGATGGACCTGTTTACATAGGGAGCTACATAGGGTCAGAAGGATAGTAGATGGGACCTGGCTACATAGGGTCAGAAGGATAGTAAATGGGACCTGGGTCAGAAGGATAGTAGATGGGACCTGGCTACATAGGGTCAGAAGGATAGTAGATGGGACCTGGGTCAGAAGGATAGTAGATGGGACCTGGCTACATAGGGTCAGGAGGATAGTAGATGGGACCTGGCTACATAGGGTGAGAAGGATAGTAGATGGGACCTGGCTACATAGGGTCAGAAGGACTGTAGATGGGACCTGGCAACATAGGGTCAGAAGAATAGTAGTTGGGACCTGGCTACATAGGGTCAGCAGGACAGTAGATGGGACCTGGCTACATAGGGTCAGAAGGATAGTAGATGGGACCTGGGTCAGAAGGATAGTAGATGGGACCTGGCTACATAGGGTCAGGAGGATAGTAGATGGGACCTGGCTACATAGGGTGAGAAGGATAGTAGATGGGACCTGGCTACATAGGGTCAGAAGGACTGTAGATGGGACCTGGCTACATAGGGTCAGCAGGACAGTAGATGGGACCTGGAAACATAGGGTCAGAAGGATAGTAGATGGGACCTGGGTCAGAAGGATAGTAGATGGGACCTGGCTACATAGGGTCAGAAGGATAGTAGATTGGACCTGGCTACACAGGGTCAGAAGGATAGTAGATGGGACCTGGGTCAGAAGGATAGTAGATTGGGCGTGGCTACATAGGGTCAGACGGATGGTAGATGGGGCCTGGCTACATAGGGTCAGAAGGATAGTAGTTGGAACCTGGCTACGTAGGGTCAGAAGGATAGTAGATGGGACCTGGGTCAAAAGGATAGTAGATGGGACCTGGATACATAGGGTCAGGAGGATAGTAGATGGACCTGGATAGATAGGGTCAGAAGGATAGTAGATGGGACCTGGCTACATAGGGTCAGAAGGATAGTAGATTGAACCTGGCTCAGAAGGATAGTAGATCGGACCTGGTTCAGAAGGAGAGTAGATGGACCTGGCTACATAGGGTCAGAAGGATAGTAGATGGGACCTGGGACAGAAGGATAGTAGATTGGACCTGGCTACATAGGGTCAGAAGGATAGTAGATGGACCTGGGTCAGAAGGATAGTAGATTGGACCTGGCTACATAGGGTCAGAAGGATAGTAGATGGGACCTGGATACATAGGGTCAGAAGGATAGTAGATGGGACCTGGCTACATAGGGTCAGCAGGACAGTAGATGGGACCTGGAAACATAGGGTCAGAAGGATAGTAGATGGGACCTGGCTACATAGGGTCAGAAGGATAGTAGATTGGACCTGGCTACATAGGGTCAGAAGGATAGTAGATGGGACCTGGGTCAGAAGGATAGTAGATTGGGCCTGGCTACATAGGGTCAGACGGATGGTAGATGGGGCCTGGCTACATAGGGTCAGAAGGATAGTAGTTGGAACCTGGCTACGTAGGGTCAGAAGGATAGTAGATGGGACCTGGGTCAAAAGGATAGTAGATGGGACCTGGATACATAGGGTCAGGAGGATAGTAGATGGACCTGGATAGATAGGGTCAGAAGGATAGTAGATGGGACCTGGCTACATAGGGTCAGAAGGATAGTAGATTGAACCTGGCTCAGAAGGATAGTAGATTGGACCTGGTTCAGAAGGAGAGTAGATGGACCTGGCTACATAGGGTCAGAAGGATAGTAGATGGGACCTGGGACAGAAGGATAGTAGATTGGACCTGGCTACATAGGGTCAGAAGGATAGTAGATGGACCTGGGTCAGAAGGATAGTAGATTGGACCTGGCTACATAGGGTCAGAAGGATAGTAGATGGGACCTGGATACATAGGGTCAGAAGGATAGTAGATGGGACCTGGCTATATAGGGTCAGAAGGATAGTAGATGGGACCTGGGTCAGAAGGATAGTAGATGGGACGTGGCTACATAGGGTCAGAAGGATAGTAGATGGGACCTGGGTCAGAAGGATAGTAGATGGGAACTGGGTCAGAAGGTTAGTAGATGGGACGTGGCAACATAGGGTCAGAAGGATAGTAGATTGAACCTGGCTCAGAAGGATAGTAGATTGGACCTGGTTCAGAAGGATAGTAGATGGGACCTGGCTACATAGGGTCAGAAGAATAGTAGATGGGACCTGGCTACATAGGGTCAGAAGGATAGTAGATGGAACCTGGCTACATAGGGTCAGGAGAATAGTAGATGGGACATGGCTACATAGGTCAGAAGGATAATAGATGGGACCTGGGTCAGAAGGATAGTAGATGGGACCAGTCTACATAGGGCCAGAAGGATAGTAGATGGGTCCTTGCTACATAGGGTCAGAAGGATAGAAGATGGGACCTGGGTCAGAAGGATAGTAGATGGAACCTGTTTACATAGGGTCAGAAGGATAGTAGATGGGACCTGGCTACATAGGGTCAGAAGGATAGTAGATGGAAATGGCTACATAGGGTCAGTAGGATAGTAGATGGGACATGGCTACATAGGGTCAGAAGGATTGTAGATGGGACCTGGGTCAGAAGGATAGTAGTTGGGACCTGTCTACATAGGGTCAGAAGGGATAGTAGATGGACCTGGCTACATAGGGTCAGATGGATAGTAGATGGACCTGGCTACATAGGGTCAGAAGGATAGTAGATGGACCGAGGTCAGAAGGATAGTAGATGGGACCTGGGTCAGAAGGATAGTAGATGGGACTTGGGTCAGAAGGAAAGTAGATGGGACCTGGGTCAGAAAGATAGTAGATGGGACCTGGCTACATAGGGTCAGAAGGATAGTAGATGGACCTGGCTACATAGGGTCAGATGGATAGTAGATGGACCTGGCTACATAGGGTCAGAAGGATAGTAGATGGGACCTGGCTACATAGGGTCAGAAGGATAGTGGATGGGACCTGGCTACATAGGATCAGAAGGATAGTAGATGGGACCTGGCTACATAGGGTTAGAAGGATAGTAGATTGGACCTGGCTACATAGGGTCAGAAGGATAGTAGATGGGACCTGGGTCAGAAGGATAGTAGATGGGACCTGGCTACATAGGGTCAGAAGGATAGTAGATGGGACCTGGGTCAGAAGGATAGTAGATTGGGCCTGGCTACATAGGGTCAGACGGATAGTAGATGGGGCCTGGCTACATAGGGTCAGAAGGATAGTAGATGGAACCTGGCTACGTAGGGTCAGAAGGATAGTAGATGGGACCTGGGTCAAAAGGATAGTCGATGGAACCTGGCTACATAGGGTCAGGAGGATAGTAGATGGACCTGGATACATAGGGTCAGAAGGATAGTAGATGGGACCTGGCTACATAGGGTCAGAAGGATAGTAGATTGAACCTGGCTCAGAAGGATAGTAGATGGACCTGGCTACATAGGGTCAGAAGGATAGTAGATGGGACCTGGGACAGAAGGATAGTAGATTGGACCTGGCTACATAGGGTCAGAAGGATAATAGATGGACCTGGGTCAGAAGGATAGTAGATTGGACCTGGCTACATAGGGTCAGAAGGATAGTAGATGGGACCTGGATACATAGGGTCAGAAGGATAGTAGATGGGACCTGGCTATATAGGGTCAGAAGGATAGTAGATGGGACCTGGGTCAGAAGGATAGTAGATGGGACGTGGCTACATAGGGTCAGAAGGAAAGTAGATGGGACCTGGGTCAGAAGGATAGTAGATGGGAACTGGGTCAGAAGGTTAGTAGATGGGACGTGGCAACATAGGGTCAGAAGGATAGTAGATGGGACCTGGCTACATAGGGTCAGAAGAATTGTAGATGGGACCTGGCTACATAGGGTCAGAAGGATAGTAGATGGAACCTGGCTACATAGTGTTAGAAGTATAGTAGATGGGACATGGCTACATAGGTCAGAAGGATAATAGATGGGACCTGGGTCAGAAGGATAGTAGATGGGACCAGTCTACATAGGGCCAGAAGGATAGTAGATGGGTCCTTGCTACATAGGGTCAGAAGGATAGAAGATGGGACCTGGGTCAGAAGGATAGTAGATGGGACCTGGCTACATAGGGTCAGAAGGATAGTAGATGGAAATGGCTACATAGGGTCAGTAGGATAGTAGATGGGACATGGCTACATAGGGTCAGAAGGATTGTAGATGGGACCTGGGTCAGAAGGATAGTAGTTGGGACCTGGCTACATAGGGTCAGAAGGGATAGTAGATGGACCTGGCTACATAGGGTCAGATGGATAGTAGATGGACCTGGCTACATAGGGTCAGAAGGATAGTAGATGGACCGAGGTCAGAAGGATAGTAGATGGGACCTGGGTCAGAAGGATAGTAGATGGGACTTGGGTCAGAAGGAAAGTAGATGGGACCTGGGTCAGAAGGATAGTAGATGGGACCTGGCTACATAGGGTCAGAAGGATAGTAGATGGACCTGGCTACATAGGGTCAGATGGATAGTAGATGGACCTGGCTACATAGGGTCAGAAGGATAGTAGATGGGACCTGGCTACATAGGGTCAGAAGGATAGTGGATGGGACCTGGCTACATAGGATCAGAAGGATAGTAGATGGGACCTGGCTACATAGGGTCAGAAGGATAGTAGATGGACCTGGGTCAGAAGGATAGTAGATGGGACTTGGAGGATAGTAGATCGACCTGTTTACATAGGGAGGATAGTAGATGGACCTGGGTCAGAAGGATAGTAGATTGGACCTGGCTACATAGGGTCAGAAGGATAGTAGATGGGACCTGGGTCAGAAGGATAGTAGATGGGACCTGGCTACATAGGGTCAGAAGGATAGTAGATGGGACCTGGGTCAGAAGGATAGTAGATTGGGCCTGGCTACATAGGGTCAGACGGATAGTAGATGGGACCTGGCTACATAGGGTCAGAAGGATAGTAGATGGAACCTGGCTACGTAGGGTCAGAAGGATAGTAGATGGGACCTGGGTCAGAAGGATTGTAGATGGGACCTGGCTACATAGGGTCAGGAGGATAGTAGATGGACCTGGATACATAGGGTCAGAAGGATAGTAGATGGGACCTGTTTACATAGGGTCAGAAGGATAGTAGATGGTACCTGGCTACATAGGGTCAGAAGGATAGTAGATGGGACCTGGCTACATAGGGTCAGAAGGATAGTAGATGGGATCCTGGGTCAGAAGGATAGTAGATGGGACCTGGCTAAATAGGGTCAGATGGATAGTAGATGGGACCTAGCTACATAGGGTCAGAAGGATAGTAGATGGGACCTGGCTACATAGGGTCAGGAGGATAGTAGATGGGACCTGGCTACATAGGGTGAGAAGGATAGTAGATGGTACCTGGCTACATAGGGTCAGAAGGACTGTAGATGGGACCTGGCTACATAGGGTCAGAAGAATAGTAGTTGGGACCTGGCTACATAGGGTCAGCAGGACAGTAGATGGGACCTGGCTACATAGGGTCAGAAGGATAGTAGATGGGACCTGGGTCAGAAGGATAGTAGATGGGACCTGGCTACATAGGGTCAGGAGGATAGTAGATGGGACCTGGCTACATAGGGTGAGAAGGATAGTAGATGGGACCTGGCTACATAGGGTCAGAAGGACTGTAGATGGGACCTGGCTACATAGGGTCAGAAGAATAGTAGTTGGGACCTGGCTACATAGGGTCAGCAGGACAGTAGATGGGACCTGGAAACATAGGGTCAGAAGGATAGTAGATGGGACCTGGGTCAGAAGGATAGTAGATGGGACCTGGCTACATAGGGTCAGAAGGATAGTAGATTGGACCTGGCTACATAGGGTCAGAAGGATAGTAGATGGGACCTGGGTCAGAAGGATAGTAGATTGGGCCTGGCTACATAGGGTCAGACGGATGGTAGATGGGGCCTGGCTACATAGGGTCAGAAGGATAGTAGTTGGAACCTGGCTACGTAGGGTCAGAAGGATAGTAGATGGGACCTGGGTCAAAAGGATAGTAGATGGGACCTGGATACATAGGGTCAGGAGGATAGTAGATGGACCTGGATACATAGGGTCAGAAGGATAGTAGATGGGACCTGGCTACATAGGGTCAGAAGGATAGTAGATTGAACCTGGCTCAGAAGGATAGTAGATTGGACCTGGGTCAGAAGGAGAGTAGATGGACCTGGCTACATAGGGTCAGAAGGATAGTAGATGGAACCTGTTTACATAGGGTCAGAAGGATAGTAGATGGGACCTGGGTCAGAAGGATAGTAGATGGGACCTGTCTACATAGGGTCAGAAGGGATAGTAGATGGACCTGGCTACATGGGGTCAGATGGATAGTAGATGGACCTGGCTACATAGGGTCAGAAGGATAGTAGATGGACCTTACTACATAGGGTCAGATGGATATTAGATGGACCTGGCTACATAGGGTCAGAAGGATAGTAGATGGGACCTGGGTCAGAAGGATAGTAGATGGGACCTGGGACAGAAGGATAGTAGATTGGACCTGGCTACATAGGGTCAGAAGGATAGTAGATGGAACCTGTTTACATAGGGTCAGAAGGATAGTAGATGGGACCTGGGTCAGAAGGATAGTAGATGGGACCTGTCTACATAGGGTCAGAAGGGATAGTAGATGGACCTGGCTACATGGGGTCAGATGGATAGTAGATGGACCTGGCTACATAGGGTCAGAAGGATAGTAGATGGACCTGGCTACATAGGGTCAGATGGATATTAGATGGACCTGGCTACATAGGGTCAGAAGGATAGTAGATGGGACCTGGGTCAGAAGGATAGTAGATGGGACCTGGCTACATAGGGTCAGGAGGATAGTAGATGGGACCTGGCTACATAGGGTGAGAAGGATAGTAGATGGGACCTGGCTACATAGGGTCAGAAGGACTGTAGATGGGACCTGGCTACATAGGGTCAGAAGGATAGTAGATGGGACCTGGGTCAGAAGGATAGTAGATGGGACGTGGCTACATAGGGTGAATAGGATAGTAGATGGGACCTGGCTACATAGGGTCAGAAGGACTGTAGATGTGACCTGGCTACATAGGGTCAGAAGAATCGTAGTTGGGACCTGGCTACATAGGGTCAGCAGGACAGTAGATGGGATCTGGCTACATAGGGTCAGAAGGATAGTAGATGGGACCTGGGTCAGAAGGATAGTAGATGGGACCTGGCTACATAGGGTCAGAAGGATAGTAGATTGGACCTGGCTACATAGGGTCAGAAGGATAGTAGATGGGACCTGGGTCAGAAGGATAGTAGATTGGGCCTGGCTACATAGGGTCAGACGGATAGTAGATGTTGCCTGGCTACATAGGGTCAGAAGGATAGTAGATGGAACCTGGCTAAGTAGGGTCAGAAGGATAGTAGATGGGACCTGGGTCAAAAGGATAGTAGATGGGACCTGGCTACATAGGGTCAGGAGGATAGTAGATGGACCTGGATACATAGGGTCAGAAGGATAGTAGATGGGACCTGGCTACATAGGGTCAGAAGGATAGTAGATTGAACCTGGCTCAGAAGGATAGCAGATTGGACCTGGGTCAGAAGGAGAGTAGATGGACCTGGCTACATAGGGTCAGAAGGATAGTAGATGGGACCTGGGACAGAAGGATAGTAGATTGGACCTGGCTACATAGGGTCAGAAGGATAGTAGATGGGACCTGGCTACATAGGGTCAGAAGGATAGTAGATGGGACCTGGCTATATAGGGTCAGAAGGATAGTAGATGGGACCTGGGTCAGAAGGATAGTAGATGGTACGTGGCTACATAGGGACAGAAGGATAGTAGATGGGACCTGGGTCAGAAGGATAGTAGATGGGACGTGGCTACATAGGGTCAGAAGGATAGTAGATGGGACCTGGGTCAGAAGGATAGTAGATGGGACCTGGGTCAGAAGGATAGTAGATGGGACGTGGCAACATAGGGTCAGAAGGATAGTAGATGGGACCTGGCTACATAGGGTCAGAAGAATAGTAGATGGGACCTGGCTACATAGGGTCAGAAGGATAGTAGATGGAACCTGGCTACATAGTGTTAGAAGTATAGTAGATGGGACATGGCTACATAGGTCAGAGGGATAATAGATGGGACCTGGGTCAGAAGGATAGTAGATGGGACCAGTCTACATAGGGCCAGAAGGATAGTAGATGGGTCCTGGCTACATAGGGTCAGAAGGATAGAAGATGGGACCTGGGTCAGAAGGATAGTAGATGGGACCTGGCTACATAGGGTCAGTAGGATAGTAGATGGGACATGGCTACATAGGGTCAGAAGGATTGTAGATGGGACATGGGTCAAAAGAATAGTAGTTGGGACCTGTCTACATAGGGTCAGTAGGGATAGTAGATGGACCTGGCTACATAGGGTCAGATGGATATTAGATGGACCTGGCTACATAGGGTCAGAAGGATAGTAGATGGACCTGGGTCAGAAGGATAGTAGATGGGACCTGGGTCAAAAGGATAGTAGATGGGACTTGGGTCAGAAGGAAAGTAGATGGGACCTGGGTCAGAAGGATAGTAGATGGACCTGGCTACATAGGGTCAGATGGATAGTAGATGGGACCTGGCTACATAGGGTCAGAAGGATAGTGAATGGGACCTGGCTACATAGGATCAGAAGGATAGTAGATGGGACCTGGCTACATAGGGTCAGAAGGATAGTAGATGGGACCTGGAGGATAGTAGATGGACCTGTTTACATAGGGAGCTACATAGGGTCAGAAGGATAGTAGATGGGACCTGGCTACATAGGGTCAGAAGGATAGTAGATGGGACCTGGGTCAGAAGGATAGTAGATGGGACCTGGCTACATAGGGTCAGAAGGATAGTAGATGGGACCTGGGTCAGAAGGATAGTAGATGGGACCTGGCTACATAGGGTCAGGAGGATAGTAGATGGGACCTGGCTACATAGGGTGAGAAGGATAGTAGATGGGACCTGGCTACATAGGGTCAGAAGGATAGTAGATGGGACCTGGGTCAGAAGGATAGTAGATGGGACGTGGCAACATAGGGTCAGAAGGATAGTAGATGGGACCTGGCTACATAGGGTCAGAAGAATAGTAGATGGGACCTGGCTACATAGGGTCAGAATGATAGTAGATGGAACCTGGCTACATAGTGTTAGAAGTATAGTAGATGGGACATGGCTACATAGGTCAGAGGGATAATAGATGGGACCTGGGTCAGAAGGATAGTAGATGGGACCAGTCTACATAGGGCCAGAAGGATAGTAGATGGGTCCTGGCTACATAGGGTCAGAAGGATAGAAGATGGGACCTGGCTACATAGGGTCAGAAGAATAGTAGAATAGTCCCATAGTAGATGGGACCTGGCTACATAGGGTCAGAAGGATAGTAGATTGAACCTGGCTCAGAAGGATAGTAGATTGGACCTGGGTCAGAAGGAGAGTAGATGGACCTGGCTACATAGGGTCAGAAGGATAGTAGATGGGACCTGGGACAGAAGGATAGTAGATTGGACCTGGCTACATAGGGTCAGAAGGATAGTAGATGGACCTGGGTCAGAAGGATAGTAGATTGGACCTGGCTACATAGGGTCAGAAGGATAGTAGATGGGACCTGGCTACATAGGGTCAGAAGGATAGTAGATGGGACCTGGCTATATAGGGTCAGAAGGATAGTAGATGGGACCTGGGTCAGAAGGATAGTAGATGGTACGTGGCTACATAGGGACAGAAGGATAGTAGATGGGACCTGGGTCAGAAGGATAGTAGATGGGACGTGGCTACATAGGGTCAGAAGGATAGTAGATGGGACCTGGGTCAGAAGGATAGTAGATGGGACCTGGGTCAGAAGGTTAGTAGATGGGACGTGGCAACATAGGGTCAGAAGGATAGTAGATGGGACCTGGCTACATAGGGTCAGAAGAATAGTAGATGGGAACTGGCTACATAGGGTCAGAATGATAGTAGATGGAACCTGGCTACATAGTGTTAGAAGTATAGTAGATGGGACATGGCTACATAGGTCAGAAGGATAATAGATGGGACCTGGGTCAGAAGGATAGTAGATGGGACCAGTCTACATAGGGCCAGAAGGATAGTAGATGGGTCCTGGCTACATAGGGTCAGAAGGTTAGAAGATGGGACCTGGGTCAGAAGGATAGTAGATGGAACCTGTTTACATAGGGTCAGAAGGATAGTAGATGGGACCTGGCTACATAGGGTCAGAAGGATAGTAGATGGAAATGGCTACATAGGGTCAGTAGGATAGTAGTTGGGACCTGTCTACATAGGGTCAGAAGGGATAGTAGATGGACCTGGCTACATAGGTTCAGATGGATAGTAGATGTACCTGGCTACATAGGGTCAGAAGGATAGTAGATGGACCTGGGTCAGAAGGATAGTAGATGGGACCTGGGTCAGAAGGACAGTAGATGGGACTTGGGTCAGAAGGAAAGTAGATGGGACCTGGGTCAGAAGGATAGTAGATGGGACCTGGCTACATAGGGTCAGAAGGATAGTAGATGGACCTGGCTACATAGGGTCAGATGGATAGTAGATGGACCTGGCTACATAGGGTCAGAAGGATAGTAGATGGGACCTGGCTACATAGGGTCAGAAGGATAGTGGATGGGACCTGGCTACATAGGATCAGAAGGATAGTAGATGGGACCTGGCTACATAGGGTCAGAAGGATAGTAGATGGACCTGGGTCAGAAGGATAGTAGATGGGACTTGGAGGATAGTAGATGGACCTGTTTACATAGGGAGGATAGTAGATGGACCTGGGTCAGAAGGATAGTAGATGGGACCTGGCTACATAGGGTCAGAAGGATAGTAGATGGAACCTGTTTACATAGGGTCAGAAGGATAGTAGATTGGACCTGGCTACATAGGGTCAGAAGGATAGTAGATGGGACCTGGGTCAGAAGGATAGTAGATGGGACCTGGCTACATAGGGTCAGAAGGATAGTAGATGGAACCTGGCTACATAGTGTCAGAAGTATAGTAGATGGGACCTGGCTACATAGGTCAGAAGGATAATAGATGGGACCTGGGTCAGAAGGATAGTAGATGTGACCAGTCTACATAGGGTCAGAAGGATAGTAGATGGGTCCTGGCTACAAAGGGTCAGAAGGATAGAAGATGGGACCTGGGTCAGAAGGATAGTAGATGGAACCTGTTTACATTGGGTCAGAAGGATAGTAGATGGAAATGGCTACATAGGGTCAGTAGGATAGTAGATGGGACATGGCTCCATAGGGTTAGAAGGATTGTAGATGGGACCTGGGTCAGAAGGATAGTAGTTGGGACCTGTCTACATAGGGTCAGAAGGGATAGTAGATGGACCTGGCTACATAGGGTCAGATGGATAGTAGATGGACCTGGCTACATAGGGTCAGAAGGATAGTAGATGGGACCTGGCTACATAGGGTCAGAAGGATAGTGGATGGGACCTGGCTACATAGGATCAGAAGGATAGTAGATGGGACCTGGCTACATAGGGTCAGAAGGATAGTAGATGGGTGCTGGCTACATAGGGTCAGAAGGATAGTAGATGGGACTTGGAGGATAGTAGATGGACCTGTTTACATAGGGAGGATAGGAGATGGACCTGGGTCATAGGGTCAGAAGGATAGTAGATGGGACCTGGAGGATAGTAGATGGACCTTTTTACATAGGGAGCTACATAGGGTCAGAAGGATAGTAGATGGGACCTGGCTACATAGGGTCAAAAGGATAGTAGATGGGACCTGGGTCAGAAGGATAGTAGATGGGACCTGGCTACATAGGGTCAGAAGGATAGTAGATGGGACCTGGGTCAGAAGAATAGTAGATGGGACCTGGCTACATAGGGTCAGAAGGATAGTGGATGGGACCTGGCTACATAGGATCAGAAGGATAGTAGATGGGACCTGGCTACATAGGGTCAGAAGGATAGTAGATGGGTCCTGGCTACATAGGGTCAGAAGGATAGTAGATGGGACTTGGAGGATAGTAGATGGACCTGTTTACATAGGGAGGATAGGAGATGGACCTGGGTCATCGGGTCAGAAGGATAGTAGATGGGACCTGGAGGATAGTAGATGGACCTTTTTACATAGGGAGCTACATAGGGTCAGAAGGATAGTAGATGGGACCTGGCTACATAGGGTCAAAAGGATAGTAGATGGGACCTGGGTCAGAAGGATAGTAGATGGGACCTGTTTACATAGGGTCAGAAGGATAGTAGATGGGACCTGGCTACATAGGGTCAGAAGGATAGTAGATGGGACTTGGAGGATAGTAGATGGACCTGTTTACATAGGGAGGATAGGAGATGGACCTGGGTCATAGGGTCAGAAGGATAGTAGATGGAAATGGCTACATAGGGTCAGTAGGATAGTAGATGGGACATGGCTCCATAGGGTTAGAAGGATTGTAGATGGGACCTGGGTCAGAAGGATAGTAGTTGGGACCTGTCTACATAGGGTCAGAAGGATAGTAGATGGGACCTGGCTACATAGGGTCAGAAGGATAGTAGATGGAAATGGCTACATAGGGTCAGTAGGATAGTAGATGGGACATGGCTCCATAGGGTTAGAAGGATTGTAGATGGGACCTGGGTCAGAAGGATAGTAGTTGGGACCTGTCTACATAGGGTCAGAAGGGATAGTAGATGGACCTGGCTACATAGGGTCAGATGGATATTAGATGGACCTGGCTACATAGGGTCAGAAGGATAGTAGATGGGACCTGGCTACATAGGGTCAGAAGGATAGTGGATGGGACCTTTCTACATAGGATCAGAAGGATAGTAGATGGGACCTGGCTACATAGGGTCAGAAGGATAGTAGATGGGTCCTGGCTACATAGGGTCAGAAGGATAGTAGATGGGACTTGGAGGATAGTAGATGGACCTGTTTACATAGGGAGGATAGGAGATGGAACTGGGTCATAGGGTCAGAAGGATAGTAGATGGGACCTGGAGGATAGTAGATGGACCTTTTTACATAGGGAGCTACATAGGGTCAGAAGGATAGTAGATGGGACCTGGCTACATATGGTCAAAAGGATAGTAGATGGGACCTGGGTCAGAAGGATAGTAGATGGGACCTGGCTACATAGGGTCAGAAGGATAGTAGATGGGACCTGGGTCAGAAGAATAGTAGATGGGACCTGGCTACATAGGGTCAGAAGGATAGTGGATGGGACCTGGCTACATAGGATCAGAAGGATAGTAGATGGGACCTGGCTACATAGGGTCAGAAGGATAGTAGATGGGTCCTGGCTACATAGGGTCAGAAGGATAGTAGATGGGACTTGGAGGATAGTAGATGGACCTGTTTACATAGGGAGGATAGGAGATGGACCTGGGTCATAGGGTCAGAAGGATAGTAGATGGACCTTTTTACATAGGGAGCTACATAGGGTCAGAAGGATAGTAGATGGGACCTGGCTACATAGGGTCAAAAGGATAGTAGATGGGACCTGGGTCAGAAGGATAGTAGATGGGACCTGGCTACATAGGGTCAGAAGGATAGTAGATGGGACCTGGGTCAGAAGAATAGTAGATGGGACCTGGCTACATAGGGTCAGAAGGATAGTAGATTGGACCTGGCTACATAGGGTCAGAAGGATAGTAGATGGGACATGGGTCAGAAGGATAGTAGATGGGACCTGGCTACATAGGGTCAGAAGGATAGTAGATGGGACCTGGGTCAGAAGGATAGTAGATTGGGCCTGGCTACATAGGGTCAGACGGATAGTAGATGGGACTTGGCTACATAGGGTCAGAAGGATAGTAGATGGGACCTGGGTCAGAAGGATAGTAGATGGGACCTGGCTACTTAGGGTCAGAATGATAGTAGATGGGACCTGGGTCAGAAGGATAGTAGATGGGACCTGGCTACATAGGGTCAGGAGGATAGTAGATGACCCTGGATACATAGGGTCAGAAGGATAGTAGATGGGACCTGGGTCAGAAGGTTAGTAGTTGGGACCTGTCTACATAGGGTCAGAAGGGATAGTAGATGGACCTGGCTACATAGGGTCAGATGGATAGTAGATGGACCTGGCTACATAGGGTCAGAAGGATAGTAGATGGACCTGGCTACATAGGGTCAGATGGATAGTAGATGGACCTGGCTACATAGGGTCAGAAGGATAGTAGATGGGACCTGGCTACATAGGATCAGAAGGATAGTAGATGGGACCTGGGTCAGAAGGATAGTAGATTGGGCCTGGCTACATAGGGTCAGACGGATAGTAGATGGGACTTGGCTACATAGGGTCAGAAGGATAGTAGATGGGACATGGGTCAGAAGGATAGTAGATGGGACCTGGCTACATAGGGTCAGAAGGATAGTAGATGGGACCTGGGTCAGAAGGATAGTAGATTGGGCCTGGCTACATAGGGTCAGACGGATAGTAGATGGGACTTGGCTACATAGGGTCAGAAGGATAGTAGATGGGACCTGGGTCAGAAGGATAGTAGATGGGACCTGGCTACTTAGGGTCAGAATGATAGTAGATGGGACCTGGGTCAGAAGGATAGTAGATGGGACCTGGCTACATAGGGTCAGGAGGATAGTAGATGACCCTGGATACATAGGGTCAGAAGGATAGTAGATGGGACCTGGGTCAGAAGGTTAGTAGTTGGGACCTGTCTACATAGGGTCAGAAGGGATAGTAGATGGACCTGGCTACATAGGGTCAGATGGATAGTAGATGGACCTGGCTACATAGGGTCAGAAGGATAGTAGATGGACCTGGCTACATAGGGTCAGATGGATAGTAGATGGACCTGGCTACATAGGGTCAGAAGGATAGTAGATGGGACCTGGCTACATAGGATCAGAAGGATAGTAGATGGGACCTGGCTACATAGGGTCAGAAGGATAGTAGATGGGACCTGGCTACATAGGGTCAGAAGGATAGTAGATGGGACTTGGCTACATAGGGTCAGAAAGATAGTAGATGGGACCTGGGTCAGAAGGATAGTAGATGGGGCCTGGCTACATAGGGTCAGAAGGATAGTAGATGGGACCTGGTTACATAGGGTCAGAAGAATAGTAGATGGGACCTGGCTACATAGGGTCAGAAGGATAGTAGATGTGACCTGGGTCAGAAGGATAGTAGATTGGGCCTGGCTACATAGGGTAAGACGGATAGTAGATGGGGCCTGGCTTCATAGGGTCAGAAGGATAGTAGATGGAACCTGGCTACATAGGGTCAAAAGGATAGTAGATGGGACCTGGGTCAGAAGGATAGTAGATGGGACCTGGCTACATATAGGGTCAGGAGGATAGTAGATGGACCTGGATACATAGGGTCAGAAGGATAGTAGATGGACCCGGCTACATAGGGTCAGAAGGATAGTAGGTGGGACCTGGCTACATAGGGTCAGGAGGATAGTAGATGGACCATGCTACATAGGGTCAGAAGGATAGTAGATGGGACCAGGATACATAGGGTCAGAATGATAGTAGATGGAACTGGCTACATAGGGTCAGAAGGATAGTAGATGGACCTCGCTACATAGGGTCAGAAGGATAGTAGGTGGGACCTGGCTGCATAGGGTCAGAAGGATAGTAGATGTGGCCTTGCTACATAGTGTCAGAAGGATAGTAGATGGGAACTGGGTCAGAAGGATAGTAGATGTGGCCTGGCTACATAGGGTCAGAAGGATAATAGATGGGACCTGGCTACATAGGGTCAGAAGGATAGTAGATGGGAACTGGGTCAGAAGGATAGTAGATGTGGCCTGGCTACATAGGGTCAGAAGGATAATAGATGGGACCTGGCTACATAGGGTCAGAAGGATAATAGATGGGACCTGGCTACATAGGGTCAGAAGGATAGTAGATGGGACCTGGCTACATAGGGTCAGAAGGATAGTAGATGGGACCTGGGTCAGAAGGATAGTAGATGGGACCTGGCTACATATGGTTAGAAGGATAGTAGATGGGACTTGGCTACATAGGGTCAGAAGGATAGTAGATGGGGCCTGGCTACATAGGGTCAGAAGGATAGTAGATGGGATCTGGGTCAGAAGGATAGTAGATGGGGCCGGGCTACATAGGGTCAGAAGGATAGTAGATGGGACCTGGCTACATAGGGCCAGAAGGATAGTAGATGGGACCTGGGTCAGAAGGATAGTAGATTGGGCCTGGCTACATAGGGTCAGAAGGATAGTAGATGGGGCCTGGCTACATAGGGTCAGAAGGATAGTAGATGGAACCTGGCTACGAAGGGTCTGAAGGATAGTAGATGGGACCTGGCTACATAGGGTCACGAGGATAGTAGATGGACCTGGAGACATAGGGTCAGAAGGATAGTAGATGGGACCTGGCTACATAGGGTCAGAAGGATAGTAGATGGGACTTGGAGGATAGTAGATGGACCTATTTACATAGGGAGGATAGTAGATGGACCTGGGTCAGAAGGATAGTAGATGGGACCTGGCTACATAGGGTCAGAAGGATAGTAGATGGAACCTGTTTACATAGGGTCAGAAGGATAGTAGATGGGACCTGGGTCAGAAGGATAGTAGATGTGGCCTGGCTACATAGGGTCAGAAGGATAGTAGATGGGACCTGGGTCAGATGGATAGTAGATGGGACCTGGCTACATAGGGTCAGAAGGATAGTAGATGGGACCTGGGTCAGAAGGATAGTAGATTGGGCCTGGCTACATAGGGTCAGACGGATAGTAGATGGGGCCTGGCTTCATAGGGTCAGAAGGATAGTAGATGGAACCTGGCTACGTAGGGTCAAAAGGATAGTAGATGGGACCTGGGTCAGAAGGATAGTAGATGGGACCTGGCTACATATAGGGTCAGGAGGATAGTAGATGGACCTGGATACATAGGGTCAGAAGGATAGTAGATGGACCTGGCTACATAGGGTCAGAAGGATAGTAGGTGGGACCTGGCTACATAGGGTCAGGAGGATAGTACATGGACCATGCTACATAGGGTCAGAAGGATAGTAGATGGGACCAGGATACATAGGGTCAGAATGATAGTAGATGGAACTGGCTACATAGGGTCAGAAGGATAGTAGATGGACCTCGCTACATAGGGTCAGAAGGATAGTAGGTGGGACCTGGCTACATAGGGTCAGAAGGATAGTAGATGGGAACTGGGTCAGAAGGATAGTAGATGTGGCCTGGCTACATAGGGTCAGAAGGATAGTAGATGGGAACTGGGTCAGAAGGATAGTAGATGTAGCCTGGCTACATAGGGTCAGAAGGATAATAGATGGGACCTGGCTACATAGGGTCAGAAGGATAGTAGATGGGAACTGGGTCAGAAGGATAGTAGATGTGGCCTGGCTACATAGGGTCAGAAGGATAATAGATGGGACCTGGCTACATAGGGTCAGAAGGATAATAGATGGGACCTGGCTACATAGGGTCAGAAGGATAGTAGATGGGACCTGAGTCAGAAGGATAGTAAGATGGGACATGGCTACATAGGGTCAGAAGGACAATAGATGGGACCTGGCTACATAGAGTCAGAAGGATAATAGATGGGACCTGGCTACATAGGGTCAGAAGGATAGTAGATGGGACCTGGGTCAGAAGGATAGTAGATGTGGCCTGGCTACATAGGGTCAGAAGGATAATAGATGGGACCTGGCTACATAAGGTCAGAAGGATAATAGATGGGACCTGGCTACATAGGGTCAGAAGGATAGTAGATGGGACCTGGGTCAGAAGGATAGTAAAATGGGACCTGGCTACATAGGGTCAGAAGGATAGTAGATGGGACCTGGGTCAGAAGGATAGTAGATGGGACCTGGTTACATAGGGTGAGAAGGATAGTAGATGGGACCTGGCTACATAGGGTCAGAAGGATAGTAGATGGGTCCTGGCTACATAGGGTCAGAAGGATAGTAGATGGGACTTGGAGGATAGTAGATGGACCTGTTTACATAGGGAGGATAGGAGATGGATCTGGGTCATAGGGTCAGAAGGATAGTAGATGGAAATGGCTACATAGGGTCAGTAGGATAGTAGATGGGACATGGCTCCATAGGGTTAGAAGGATTGTAGATGGGACCTGGGTCAGAAGGATAGTAGTTGGGACCTGTCTACATAGGGTCAGAAGGATAGTAGATGGGACCTGGCTACATAGGGTCAGAAGGATAGTAGATGGAAATGGCTACATAGGGTCAGTAGGATAGTAGATGGGACATGGCTCCATAGGGTTAGAAGGATTGTAGATGGGACCTGGGTCAGAAGGATAGTAGTTGGGACCTGTCTACATAGGGTCAGAAGGGATAGTAGATGGACCTGGCTACATAGGGTCAGATGGATAGTAGATGGACCTGGCTACATAGGGTCAGAAGGATAGTAGATGGGACCTGGCTACATAGGGTCAGAAGGATAGTGGATGGGACCTGGCTACATAGGATCAGAAGGATAGTAGATGGGACCTGGCTACATAGGGTCAGAAGGATAGTAGATGGGTCCTGGCTACATAGGGTCAGAAGGATAGTAGATGGGACTTGGAGGATAGTAGATGGACCTGTTTACATGGGGAGGATAGGAGATGGACCTGGGTCATAGGGTCAGAGGGATAGTAGATGGGACCTGGAGGATAGTAGATGGACCTTTTTACATAGGGAGCTACATAGGGTCAGAAGGATAGTAGATGGGACCTGGCTACATAGGGTCAAAAGGATAGTAGATGGGACCTGGGTCAGAAGGATAGTTGATGGGACCTGGCTACATAGGGTCAGAAGGATAGTAGATGGGACCTGGGTCAGAAGAATAGTAGATGGGACCTGGCTACATAGGGTCAGAAGGATAGTGGATGGGACCTGGCTACATAGGATCAGAAGGATAGTAGATGGGACCTGGCTACATAGGGTCAGAAGGATAGTAGATGGGTCCTGGCTACATAGGGTCAGAAGGATAGTAGATGGGACTTGGAGGATAGTAGATGGACCTGTTTACATAGGGAGGACAGGAGATGGACCTGGGTCATAGGGTCAGAAGGATAGTAGATGGGACCTGGAGGATAGTAGATGGACCTTTTTACATAGGGAGCTACATAGGGTCAGAAGGATAGTAGATGGGACCTGGCTACATAGGGTCAAAAGGATAGTAGATGGGACCTGGGTCAGAAGGATAGTAGATGGGACCTGGCTACATAGGGTCAGAAGGATAGTAGATGGGACCTGGGTCAGAAGAATAGTAGATGGGACCTGGCTACATAGGGTCAGAAGGACTGTAGATGGGACCTGGCTACATAGGGTCAGAAGAATAGTAGTTGGGACCTGGCTAGATAGGGTCAGCAGGACAGTAGATGGGACCTGGCTACATAGGGTCAGAAGGATAGTAGATTGGACCTGGCTACATAGGGTCAGAAGGATAGTAGATGGGACATGGGTCAGAAGGATAGTAGATGGGACCTGGCTACATAGGGTCAGAAGGATAGTAGATGGGACCTGGGTCAGAAGGATAGTAGATTGGGCCTGGCTACATAGGGTCAGACGGATAGTAGATGGGACTTGGCTACATAGGGTCAGAAGGATAGTAGATGGGACCTGGGTCAGAAGGATAGTAGATGGGACCTGGCTACTTAGGGTCAGAATGATAGTAGATGGGACCTGGGTCAGAAGGATAGTAGATGGGACCTGGCTACATAGGGTCAGGAGGATAGTAGATGCCCCTGGATACATAGGGTCAGAAGGATAGTAGATGGGACCTGGGTCAGAAGGATAGTAGTTGGGACCTGTCTACATAGGGTCAGAAGGGATAGTAGATGGACCTGGCTACATAGGGTCAGATGGATAGTAGATGGACCTGGCTACATAGGGTCAGAAGGATAGTAGATGGACCTGGCTACATAGGGTCAGATGGATAGTAGATGGACCTGGCTACATAGGGTCAGAAGGATAGTAGATGGGACCTGGCTACATAGGATCAGAAGGATAGTAGATGGGACCTGGCTACATAGGGTCAGAAGGATAGTAGATGGGACCTGGGTCAGAAGGATAGTAGATGGGGCCTGGCTACATAGGGTCAGAAGGATAGTAGATGGGACCTGGTTACATAGGGTCAGAAGAATAGTAGATGGGACCTGGCTACATAGGGTCAGAAGGATAGTAGATGTGACCTGGGTCAGAAGGATAGTAGATTGGGCCTGGCTACATAGGGTAAGACGGATAGTAGATGGGGCCTGGCTTCATAGGGTCAGAAGGATAGTAGATGGAACCTGGCTACGTAGGGTCAAAAGGATAGTAGATGGGACCTGGGTCAGAAGGATAGTAGATGGGACCTGGCTACATATAGGGTCAGGAGGATAGTAGATGGACCTGGATACATAGGGTCAGAAGGATAGTAGATGGACCCGGCTACATAGGGTCAGAAGGATAGTAGGTGGGACCTGGCTACATAGGGTCAGGAGGATAGTAGATGGACCATGCTACATAGGGTCAGAAGGATAGTAGATGGGACCAGGAAACATAGGGTCAGAATGATAGTAGATGGAACTGGCTACTTAGGGTCAGAAGGATAGTAGATGGACCTCGCTACATAGGGTCAGAAGGATAGTAGGTGGGACCTGGCTGCATAGGGTCAGAAGGATAGTAGATGGGAACTGGGTCAGAAGGATAGTAGATGTGGCCTTGCTACATAGTGTCAGAAGGATAGTAGATGGGAACTGGGTCAGAAGGATAGTAGATGTGGCCTGGCTACATAGGGTCAGAAGGATAATAGATGGGACCTGGCTACATAGGGTCAGAAGGATAGTAGATGGGAACTGTGTCAGAAGGATAGTAGATGTGGCCTGGCTACATAGGGTCAGAAGGATAATAGATGGGACCTGGCTACATAGGGTCAGAAGGATAATAGATGGGACCTGGCTACATAGGGTCAGAAGGATAGTAGATGGGACCTGGCTACATAGGGTCAGAAGGATAGTAGATGGGACCTGGGTCAGAAGGATAGTAGATGGGACCTGGCTACATATGGTTAGAAGGATAGTAGATGGGACTTGGCTACATAGGGTCAGAAGGATAGTAGATGGGGCATGGCTACATAGGGTCAGAAGGATAGTAGATGGGATCTGGGTCAGAAGGATAGTAGATGGGGCCTGGCTACATAGGGTCAGAAGGATAGTAGATGGTACCTGGTTACATAGGGTCAGAAGGAGAGTAGATGGGACCTGGCTACATAGGGCCAGAAGGATAGTAGATGGGACCTGGGTCAGAAGGATAGTAGATTGGGCCTGGCTACATAGGGTCAGAAGGATAGTAGATGGGGCCTGGCTACATAGGGTCAGAAGGATAGTAGATGGAACATGGCTACGAAGGGTCAGAAGGATAGTAGATGGGACCTGGCTACATAGGGTCACGAGGATAGTAGATGGACCTGGAGACATAGGGTCAGAAGGATAGTAGATGGGACCTGGCTACATAGGGTCAGAAGGATAGTAGATGGGACTTGGAGGATAGTAGATGGACCTATTTACATAGGGAGGATAGTAGATGGACCTGGGTCAGAAGGATAGTAGATGGGACCTGGCTACATAGGGTCAGAAGGATAGTAGATGGAACCTGTTTACATAGGGTCAGAAGGATAGTAGATGGGACCTGGGTCAGAAGGATAGTAGATGTGGCCTGGCTACATAGGGTCAGAAGGATAGTAGATGGGACCTGGGTCAGATGGATAGTAGATGGGACCTGGCTACATAGGGTCAGAAGGATAGTAGATGGGACCTGGGTCAGAAGGATAGTAGATTGGGCCTGGCTACATAAGGTCAGACGGATAGTAGATGGGGCCTGGCTTCATAGGGTCAGAAGGATAGTAGATGGGACCTGGGTCAGAAGGATAGTAGATGGGACCTGGCTACGTAGGGTCAAAAGGATAGTAGATGGGACCTGGGTCAGAAGGATAGTAGATGGGACCTGGCTACATATAGGGTCAGGAGGATAGTAGATGGACCTGGATACATAGGGTCAGAAGGATAGTAGATGGACCTGGCTACATAGGGTCAGAAGGATAGTAGGTGGGACCTGGCTACATAGGGTCAGGAGGATAGTACATGGACCATGCTACATAGGGTCAGAAGGATAGTAGATGGGACCAGGATACATAGGGTCAGAATGATAGTAGATGGAACTGGCTACATAGGGTCAGAAGGATAGTAGATGGACCTCGCTACATAGGGTCAGAAGGATAGTAGGTGGGACCTGGCTACATAGGGTCAGAAGGATAGTAGATGGGAACTGGGTCAGAAGGATAGTAGATGTGGCCTGGCTACATAGGGTCAGAAGGATAGTAGATGGGAACTGGGTCAGAAGGATAGTAGATGTAGCCTGGCTACATAGGGTCAGAAGGATAATAGATGAGACCTGGCTACATAGGGTCAGAAGGATAGTAGATGGGAACTGGGTCAGAAGGATAGTAGATGTGGCCTGGCTACATAGGGTCAGAAGGATAATAGATGGGACCTGGCTACATAGGGTCAGAAGGATAATAGATGGGACCTGGCTACATAGGGTCAGAAGGATAGTAGATGGGACCTGAGTCAGAAGGATAGTAAGATGGGACATGGCTACATAGGGTCAGAAGGACAATAGATGGGACCTGGCTACATAGAGTCAGAAGGATAATAGATGGGACCTGGCTACATAGGGTCAGAAGGATAGTAGATGGGAACTGGGTCAGAAGGATAGTAGATGTGGCCTGGCTACATAGGGTCAGAAGGATAATAGATGGGACCTGGCTACATAAGGTCAGAAGGATAATAGATGGGACCTGGCTACATAGGGTCAGAAGGATAGTAGATGGGATCTGGGTCAGAAGGATAGTAAAATGGGACCTGGCTACATAGGGTCAGAAGGATAGTAGATGGGACCTGGGTCAGAAGGATAGTAGATGGGACCTGGCTACATAGGGTGAGAAAGATAGTAGATGGGACCTGGTTACATAGGGTGAGAAGGATAGTAGATGGGACCTGGCTACATAGGGTCAGAAGGACTGTAGATGGGCCTGGCTACATAGTGTCAGAAGAATAGTAGATGGGACCAGGATACATAGGGTCAGAATGATAGTAGATGGAACTGGCTACATAGGGTCAGAAGGATAGTAGATGGGAACTGGGTCAGAAGGATAGTAGATGTGGCCTGGCTACATAGGGTCAGAAGGATACTAGATGGGAACTGGGTCAGAAGGATAGTAGATGGGACCTGGCTACATAGGGTCAGAAGGATAGTAGATGGGACCTGGCTACATACGGTCAGAAGGATAGTAGATGGGACCTGGGTCAGAAGGATAGTAGATGGGACCTGGCTACATATGGTCAGAAGGATAGTAGATGGGACTTGGCTACATAGGGTCAGAAGGATAATAGATGGGGCCTGGCTACATAGGGTCAGAAGGATAGTAGATGGGATCTGGGTCAGAAGGATAGTAGATTGGGCCTGTCTACATAGGGTCAGAAGGATAGTAGATTGGGCCTGGCTACATAGGGTCAGAAGGATAGTAGATGGAACCTGGCTACGAAGGGTCAGAAGGATAGTAGATGGGACCTGGCTACATAGGGTCACGAGGATAGTAGATGGACCTGGATACATAGGGTCAGAAGGATAGTAGATGGACGTGGCTACATAGGGTCAGTAGGATAGTAGATGGGACATGGCTACATAGGGTCAGAAGGATAGTAGATGGGACCTGGGTCAGAAGGATAGTAGTTGGGACCTGTCTACATAGGGTCAGAAGGATAGTAGATGGGACCTGGGTCTGAAGGAAAGTAGATGGGACCTGGCTACATAGGGTCAGAAGGATAGTAGATGGGACCTGGCTAAATAGGGTCAGAAGGATAGTGGATGGGACCTGGCTACATAGGATCAGAAGGATAGTAGATGGGACCTGGCTACATAGGGTCAGAAGGATAGTAGATGGGACCTGGAGGATAGTAGATGGACCTGTTTACATAGGGAGTTACATAGGGTCAGAAGGAGAGTAGATGGGACCTGGCTACATAGGGTCAGAAGGATAGTGGATGGGACCTGGCTACATAGGATCAGAAGGATAGTAGTTGGGACCTGGCTACATAGGGTCAGAAGGATAGTAGATGGGAACTGGGTCAGAAGGATAGTAGATGTGGCCTGGCTACATGGGTCAGAAGGATAATAGATGGGACCTGGCTACATAGGGTCAGAGGGATAATAGATGGGACCTGGCTACATAGCTTCAGAAGGATAGTAGATGGGACCTGGGTCAGAAGGATAGTAAGATGGGACCTGGCTACATAGGGTCAGAAGGATAGTAGATGGGACCTGGGTCAGTCGGATAGTAGATGGGACCTGGCTACATAGGGTGAGAAAGATAGTAGATGGGACCTGGCTACATAGGGTGAGAAGGATAGTAGATGGGACCTGGCTACATAGGGTCAGAAGGACTGTAGATGGGACCTGGCTACATAGGGTCAGAAGAATAGTAGATGGGACCTCGCTACATAGGGTCAGAAGGATAGTAGATGGGACCTAGGTCAGAAGGATAGTAGATTGGACCTGGCTACATAGGGTCAGAAGGACAGTAAATGGGACCTGGCTACATAGGGTCAGAAGAATAGTAGATGGGACCTGGCTACATAGGGTCAGCAAGACAGTAGATGGGACCCGGCTACATAGGGTCAGAATGATAGTAGATGGGACCTGGGTCAGAAGGATAGTAGATGGGACCTGGCTACATATGGTCAGAAGGATAGTAGATGGTACTTGGCTACATAGGGTCAGAAGGATAGTAGATGGGGCCTGGCTACATAGGGTCAGAAGGATAGTAGATGGGACCTGGGTCAGAAGGATAGTAGATTGGGCCTGGCTACATAGGGTCAGAAGGATAGTAGATGGAACCTGGCTACGTAGGGTCAGAAGGATAGTAGATGGGACCTGGGTCAGAAGGATAGTAGATGGGACCTGGCTACATAGGGTCACAAGGATAGTAGATGGACCTGGATACATAGGGTCAGAAGGATAGTAGATGGGACCTGGGTCAGGAGGAGAGTAGATTGGACCTGGCTACATAGTGTCAGAAGGATAGTAGATGGGACCTGGCTACATAGGGCCAGGAGGATAGTAGATGGACCTGGCTACATAGGGTCAGAAGGATAATAGATGGGACCTGGTTACATGGGGTCAGAAGGATAGTAGATGGACCTGGCTACATAGGGTCAGAAGGATAGTAGATGGGACCTGGCTACATAGGGTCAGAAGGATAGTAGATGGGACCTGGGTCAGAAGGATAGTAGATTGGACCTGGCTACATAGTGTCAGAAGGATAGTAGATGGTACCTGGCTACATAGGGTCAGAAGGATAGTAGATGGGACCTGACTCCATAGGGTCAGAAGGATAGTAGATGGGACCTGGGTCAGAAGGATAGTAGATGGGACCTGGCTACATAGCTTCAGGAGGATAGTAGATGGGACCTGGCTACATAGGGTCAGAAGGATAGTAGATGGGACCTGGCTACATAGGGTCACAAGGACAGTAAATGGTACCTGGCTACATAGGGTCAGAAGAATGGTAGATGGGACCTGGCTACATAGGGTCAGCAAGACAGTAGATGCGACCTGGCTACATAGGGTCAGAAGGATAGTAGATGGGACCTGGCTACATAGGGTCAGAAGGATTGTAGATGGGACCTGGCTACATAGGGTCAGAAGGATAGTAGATGGGACCTGGGTCAGAAGGATAGTAGATGGGGCCTGGCAACATAGGGTCAGGATAGTAGATGGGACCTGGTTACATAGGGTCAGAAGGATAGTAGATGGGACCAGGCTACATAGGGTCAGGAGGATAGTAGATGGGACCTGGCTACATAGGGTCAGAAGGACAGTAGATGGGACCTGGCTACATAGGGTCAGAAGAATAGTAGATGGGACCTGGCTACATAGGGTCAGCAAGACAGTAGATGGGACCTGGCTACATAGGGTCAGAAGGATAGTAGATGGGACCTGGGTCAGAAGGATAGTAGGTGGAACCTGGCTACGTAGGGTCAGAAGGATAGTAGATGGGACCTGGCTACATAGGGTCAGGAGGATAGTAGATGGACCTTGCTACATAGGGTCAGAAGGATAGTAGATGGGACCTGGGTCAGAAGGAGAGTAGATGGGACCTGGATACATAGGTTCAGGAGGATAGTAGATGGACCTGGCTACATAGGGTCAGTAGGATAGTAGACGGGACCAGGCTACATAGGGTCAGAAGAATAGTATATGGGACCTGGCTACATAGGGTCAGCAAGACAGTAGATGGGACCTGGCTACATAGGGTCAGAAGGATAGTAGATGGGAACTGGGTCAGAAGGATAGTAGATGGGACCTGGCTACATAGGGTCAGAAGGATAGTAGATAGGACCTGGCTACATAGGGTCAGAAGGATAGTAGATGGGACCTGGGTCAGAAGGATAGTAGATGGGGCCTGGCAACATAGGGTCAGGATATTAGATGGGACCTGGTTACATAGGGTCAGAAGGATAGTAGATGGGACCAGGCTACATAGGGTCAGAAGAAGAGTAGATGGGACCTGGCTACATAGGGTCAGCAAGACAGTAGATGGGACCTGGCTACATAGGGTCAGAAGGATAGTAGATGGGACCTGGGTCAGAAGGATAGTAGATGGGACCTGGCTACATAGGGTCAGGAGGATAGTAGATGGACCTGGCTACATAAGGTCAGAAGGATAGTAGATGGGACCTGGCTACATAGGGTCAGCAAGACAGTAGATGGGAACTGGCTACATAGGGTCAGAAGGATAGTAGATGGGAACTGGGTCAGAAGGATAGTAGATGGGACCTGGCTACATAGAGTCAGAAGGATAGTAGATGGGACCTGGCTACATAGGGTCAGAAGGATAGTAGATGGGACCTTGGTCAGAAGGATAGTAGATGGGGCCTGGCTACATAGGGTCAGAAGGATAGTAGATGGGACCTGGTTACATAGGGTCAGAAGGAAAATAGCTGGGACCTGGTTACATGGGGTCACAAGGATAGTAGATTGAACTGGCTACATAGGGTCAGAAGGATAGTAGATGGGACCTGGGTCAGAAGGAGAGTAGATGGGACCTGGCTACATAGGGTCAGGAGGATAGTAGATGGACCTTGCTACATAGGGTCAGAAGGATAGTAGATGGGACCTGGGTCAGAAGGATAGTAGATGGTGCCTGGCAACATAGGGTCAGAAGGATAGTAGATGGGACCTTGGTCAGAAGGATAGTAGATGGGGCCTGGCTACATAGGGTCAGAAGGATAGTAGATGGGACCTGGTTACATAGGGTCAGAAGGAAAATAGATGGGACCTGGTTACATGGGGTCACAAGGATAGTAGATTGACCTGGCTACATAGGGTCAGAAGGATAGTAGATGGGACCTGGGTCAGAAGGAGAGTAGATGGGACCTGGCTACATAGGGTCAGGAGGATAGTAGATGGACCTGGCTACATAGGGTCAGAAGGATAGTAGATGGGACCTGGGTCAGAAGGATAGTAGATGGGACCTGGATACATAGGTTCAGGAGGATAGTAGATGGACCTGGCTACATAGGGTCAGTAGGATAGTAGACGGGACCAGGCTACATAGGGTCAGAAGAATAGTATATGGGACCTGGCTACATAGGGTCAGCAAGACAGTAGATGGGACCTGGCTACATAGGGTCAGAAGGATAGTAGATGGGAACTGGGTCAGAAGGATAGTAGATGGGACCTGGCTACATAGGGTCAGAAGGATAGTAGATAGGACCTGGCTACATAGGGTCAGAAGGATAGTAGATGGGACCTGGGTCAGAAGGATAGTAGATGGGGCCTGGCAACATAGGGTCAGGATATTAGATGGGACCTGGTTACATAGGGTCAGAAGGATAGTAGATGGGACCAGGCTACATAGGGTCAGAAGAAGAGTAGATGGGACCTGGCTACATAGGGTCAGCAAGACAGTAGATGGGACCTGGCTACATAGGGTCAGAAGGATAGTAGATGGGACCTGGGTCAGAAGGATAGTAGATGGGACCTGGCTACATAGGGTCAGGAGGATAGTAGATGGACCTGGCTACATAAGGTCAGAAGGATAGTAGATGGGACCTGGCTACATAGGGTCAGCAAGACAGTAGATGGGAACTGGCTACATAGGGTCAGAAGGATAGTAGATGGGAACTGGGTCAGAAGGATAGTAGATGGGACCTGGCTACATAGAGTCAGAAGGATAGTAGATGGGACCTGGCTACATAGGGTCAGAAGGATAGTAGATGGGACCTTGGTCAGAAGGATAGTAGATGGGGCCTGGCTACATAGGGTCAGAAGGATAGTAGATGGGACCTGGTTACATAGGGTCAGAAGGAAAATAGCTGGGACCTGGTTACATGGGGTCACAAGGATAGTAGATTGAACTGGCTACATAGGGTCAGAAGGATAGTAGATGGGACCTGGGTCAGAAGGAGAGTAGATGGGACCTGGCTACATAGGGTCAGGAGGATAGTAGATGGACCTTGCTACATAGGGTCAGAAGGATAGTAGATGGGACCTGGGTCAGAAGGATAGTAGATGGTGCCTGGCAACATAGGGTCAGAAGGATAGTAGATGGGACCTTGGTCAGAAGGATAGTAGATGGGGCCTGGCTACATAGGGTCAGAAGGATAGTAGATGGGACCTGGTTACATAGGGTCAGAAGGAAAATAGATGGGACCTGGTTACATGGGGTCACAAGGATAGTAGATTGACCTGGCTACATAGGGTCAGAAGGATAGTAGATGGGACCTGGGTCAGAAGGAGAGTAGATGGGACCTGGCTACATAGGGTCAGGAGGATAGTAGATGGACCTGGCTACATAGGGTCAGAAGGATAGTAGATGGGACCTGGGTCAGAAGGATAGTAGATGGTGCCTGGCAACATAGGGTCAGGATAGTAGATGGGACCTGGTAACATAGTGTCAGAAGGACAGTAGATGGGACCAGGCTACATAGGGTCAGGAGGATAGTAGATGGGACCTGGCTACATAGGGTCAGAAGGACAGTAGATGGGACCTGGCTACATAGGGTCAGAAGAATAGTAGATGGGACCTGGCTACATAGGGTCAGCAAGACAGTAGATGGGACCTGGCTACATAGGGTCAGAAGGATAGTAGATGGGAACTGGGTCAGAAGGATAGTAGATGGGGCCTGGCTACATAGGGTCAGAAGGATAGTAGATGGGACCTGGTTACATAGGGTCAGAAGGATAATAGATGGGACCTGGTTACATGGGGTCAGAAGGATAGTAGATGGACCTGGCTACATAGGGTCAGAAGGATAGTAGATGGGACCTGGCTACATAGGGTCAGAAGGATAGTAGATGGGACCTGGGTCAGAAGGATAGTAGATTGGACCTGGCTACATAGTGTCAGAAGGATAGTAGATGGTACCTGGGTCAGAAGGATTGTAGATGGGACCTGGGTCAGAAGGATAGTAGATGGACCTGGCTACATAGGGTCAGAAGGATAGTAGATGGGACCAGGCTACATAGGGTCAGGAGGATAGTAGATGGGACCTGGCTACATAGGGTCAGAAGGACAGTAGATGGGACCTGGCTACATAGGGTCAGAAGAATAGTAGATGGGACCTGGCTACATAGGGTCAGCAAGACAGTAGATGGGACCTGGCTACATAGGGTCAGAAGGATAGTAGATGGGACCTGGGTCAGAAGGATAGTAGGTGGAACCTGGCTACGTAGGGTCAGAAGGATAGTAGATGGGACCTGGCTACATAGGGTCAGGAGGATAGTAGATGGACCTTGCTACATAGGGTCAGAAGGATAGTAGATGGGACCTGGGTCAGAAGGAGAGTAGATGGGACCTGGATACATAGGTTCAGGAGGATAGTAGATGGACCTGGCTACATAGGGTCAGTAGGATAGTAGACGGGACCAGGCTACATAGGGTCAGAAGAATAGTATATGGGACCTGGCTACATAGGGTCAGCAAGACAGTAGATGGGACCTGGCTACATAGGGTCAGAAGGATAGTAGATGGGAACTGGGTCAGAAGGATAGTAGATGGGACCTGGCTACATAGGGTAAGAAGGATAGTAGATAGGACCTGGCTACATAGGGTCAGAAGGATAGTAGATGGGACCTGGGTCAGAAGGATAGTAGATGGGGCCTGGCAACATAGGGTCAGGATAGTAGATGGGACCTGGTTACATAGGGTCAGAAGGATAGTAGATGGGACCAGGCTACATAGGGTCAGAAGAATAGTAGATGGGACCTGGATACATAGGGTCAGCAAGACAGTAGATGGGACCTGGCTACATAGGGTCAGAAGGATAGTAGATGGGACCTGGGTCAGAAGGATAGTAGATGGGACCTGGCTACATAGGGTCAGGAGGATAGTAGATGGACCTGGCTACATAGGGTCAGAAGGATAGTAGATGGGACCTGGGTCAGAAGGATAGTAGATTGGACCTGGCTACATAGTGTCAGAAGGATAGTAGATGGTACCTGGCTACATAGGGTCAGAAGGATAGTAGATGGGACCTGACTCCATAGGGTCAGAAGGATAGTAGATGGGACCTGGGTCAGAAGGATAGTAGATGGGACCTGGCTACATAGCTTCAGGAGGATAGTAGATGGGACCTGGCTACATAGGGTCAGAAGGATAGTAGATGGGACCTGGCTACATAGGGTCACAAGGACAGTAAATGGTACCTGGCTACATAGGGTCAGAAGAATGGTAGATGGGACCTGGCTACATAGGGTCAGCAAGACAGTAGATGCGACCTGGCTACATAGGGTCAGAAGGATAGTAGATGGGACCTGGCTACATAGGGTCAGAAGGATTGTAGATGGGACCTGGCTACATAGGGTCAGAAGGATAGTAGATGGGACCTGGGTCAGAAGGATAGTAGATGGGGCCTGGCAACATAGGGTCAGGATAGTAGATGGGACCTGGTTACATAGGGTCAGAAGGATAGTAGATGGGACCAGGCTACATAGGGTCAGGAGGATAGTAGATGGGACCTGGCTACATAGGGTCAGAAGGACAGTAGATGGGACCTGGCTACATAGGGTCAGAAGAATAGTAGATGGGACCTGGCTACATAGGGTCAGCAAGACAGTAGATGGGACCTGGCTACATAGGGTCAGAAGGATAGTAGATGGGACCTGGGTCAGAAGGATAGTAGGTGGAACCTGGCTACGTAGGGTCAGAAGGATAGTAGATGGGACCTGGCTACATAGGGTCAGGAGGATAGTAGATGGACCTTGCTACATAGGGTCAGAAGGATAGTAGATGGGACCTGGGTCAGAAGGAGAGTAGATGGGACCTGGATACATAGGTTCAGGAGGATAGTAGATGGACCTGGCTACATAGGGTCAGTAGGATAGTAGACGGGACCAGGCTACATAGGGTCAGAAGAATAGTATATGGGACCTGGCTACATAGGGTCAGCAAGACAGTAGATGGGACCTGGCTACATAGGGTCAGAAGGATAGTAGATGGGAACTGGGTCAGAAGGATAGTAGATGGGACCTGGCTACATAGGGTCAGAAGGATAGTAGATAGGACCTGGCTACATAGGGTCAGAAGGATAGTAGATGGGACCTGGGTCAGAAGGATAGTAGATGGGGCCTGGCAACATAGGGTCAGGATAGTAGATGGGACCTGGTTACATAGGGTCAGAAGGATAGTAGATGGGACCAGGCTACATAGGGTCAGAAGAAGAGTAGATGGGACCTGGCTACATAGGGTCAGCAAGACAGTAGATGGGACCTGGCTACATAGGGTCAGAAGGATAGTAGATGGGACCTGGGTCAGAAGGATAGTAGATGGGACCTGGCTACATAGGGTCAGGAGGATAGTAGATGGACCTGGCTACATAAGGTCAGAAGGATAGTAGATGGGACCTGGCTACATAGGGTCAGCAAGACAGTAGATGGGAACTGGCTACATAGGGTCAGAAGGATAGTAGATGGGAACTGGGTCAGAAGGATAGTAGATGGGACCTGGCTACATAGAGTCAGAAGGATAGTAGATGGGACCTGGCTACATAGGGTCAGAAGGATAGTAGATGGGACCTTGGTCAGAAGGATAGTAGATGGGGCCTGGCTACATAGGGTCAGAAGGATAGTAGATGGGACCTGGTTACATAGGGTCAGAAGGAAAATAGCTGGGACCTGGTTACATGGGGTCACAAGGATAGTAGATTGACCTGGCTACATAGGGTCAGAAGGATAGTAGATGGGACCTGGGTCAGAAGGAGAGTAGATGGGACCTGGCTACATAGGGTCAGGAGGATAGTAGATGGACCTTGCTACATAGGGTCAGAAGGATAGTAGATGGGACCTGGGTCAGAAGGATAGTAGATGGTGCCTGGCAACATAGGGTCAGAAGGATAGTAGATGGGACCTTGGTCAGAAGGATAGTAGATGGGGCCTGGCTACATAGGGTCAGAAGGATAGTAGATGGGACCTGGTTACATAGGGTCAGAAGGAAAATAGATGGGACCTGGTTACATGGGGTCACAAGGATAGTAGATTGACCTGGCTACATAGGGTCAGAAGGATAGTAGATGGGACCTGGGTCAGAAGGAGAGTAGATGGGACCTGGCTACATAGGGTCAGGAGGATAGTAGATGGACCTGGCTACATAGGGTCAGAAGGATAGTAGATGGGACCTGGGTCAGAAGGATAGTAGATGGTGCCTGGCAACATAGGGTCAGGATAGTAGATGGGACCTGGTAACATAGTGTCAGAAGGACAGTAGATGGGACCAGGCTACATAGGGTCAGGAGGATAGTAGATGGGACCTGGCTACATAGGGTCAGAAGGACAGTAGATGGGACCTGGCTACATAGGGTCAGAAGAATAGTAGATGGGACCTGGCTACATAGGGTCAGCAAGACAGTAGATGGGACCTGGCTACATAGGGTCAGAAGGATAGTAGATGGGAACTGGGTCAGAAGGATAGTAGATGGGGCCTGGCTACATAGGGTCAGAAGGATAGTAGATGGGACCTGGTTACATAGGGTCAGAAGGATAATAGATGGGACCTGGTTACATGGGGTCAGAAGGATAGTAGATGGACCTGGCTACATAGGGTCAGAAGGATAGTAGATGGGACCTGGCTACATAGGGTCAGAAGGATAGTAGATGGGACCTGGGTCAGAAGGATAGTAGATTGGACCTGGCTACATAGTGTCAGAAGGATAGTAGATGGTACCTGGGTCAGAAGGATTGTAGATGGGACCTGGGTCAGAAGGATAGTAGATGGACCTGGCTACAAAGGGTCAGAAGGATAGTAGATGGGACCAGGCTACATAGGGTCAGGAGGATAGTAGATGGGACCTGGCTACATAGGGTCAGAAGGACAGTAGATGGGACCTGGCTACATAGGGTCAGAAGAATAGTAGATGGGACCTGGCTACATAGGGTCAGCAAGACAGTAGATGGGACCTGGCTACATAGGGTCAGAAGGATAGTAGATGGGACCTGGGTCAGAAGGATAGTAGGTGGAACCTGGCTACGTAGGGTCAGAAGGATAGTAGATGGGACCTGGCTACATAGGGTCAGGAGGATAGTAGATGGACCTTGCTACATAGGGTCAGAAGGATAGTAGATGGGACCTGGGTCAGAAGGAGAGTAGATGGGACCTGGATACATAGGTTCAGGAGGATAGTAGATGGACCTGGCTACATAGGGTCAGTAGGATAGTAGACGGGACCAGGCTACATAGGGTCAGAAGAATAGTATATGGGACCTGGCTACATAGGGTCAGCAAGACAGTAGATGGGACCTGGCTACATAGGGTCAGAAGGATAGTAGATGGGAACTGGGTCAGAAGGATAGTAGATGGGACCTGGCTACATAGGGTAAGAAGGATAGTAGATAGGACCTGGCTACATAGGGTCAGAAGGATAGTAGATGGGACCTGGGTCAGAAGGATAGTAGATGGGGCCTGGCAACATAGGGTCAGGATAGTAGATGGGACCTGGTTACATAGGGTCAGAAGGATAGTAGATGGGACCAGGCTACATAGGGTCAGAAGAATAGTAGATGGGACCTGGATACATAGGGTCAGCAAGACAGTAGATGGGACCTGGCTACATAGGGTCAGAAGGATAGTAGATGGGACCTGGGTCAGAAGGATAGTAGATGGGACCTGGCTACATAGGGTCAGGAGGATAGTAGATGGACCTGGCTACATAAGGTCAGAAGGATAGTAGATGGGACCTGGCTACATAGGGTCAGCAAGACAGTAGATGGGACCTGGCTACATAGGGTCAGAAGGATAGTAGATGGGAACTGGGTCAGAAGGATAGTAGATGGGACCTGGCTACATAGAGTCAGAAGGATAGTAGATGGGACCTGGCTACATAGGGTCAGAAGGATAGTAGATGGGACCTTGGTCAGAAGGATAGTAGATGGGGCCTGGCTACATAGGGTCAGAAGGATAGTAGATGGGACCTGGTTACATAGGGTCAGAAGGAAAATAGATGGGACCTGGTTACATGGGGTCACAAGGATAGTAGATTGACCTAGCTACATAGGGTCAGAAGGATAGTAGATGGGACCTGGGTCAGAAGGAGAGTAGATGGGACCTGGCTACATAGGGTCAGGAGGATAGTAGATGGACCTGGCTACATAGGGTCAGAAGGATAGTAGATGGGACCTGGGTCAGAAGGATAGTAGATGGTGCCTGGCAACATAGGGTCAGGATAGTAGATGGGACCTGGTAACATAGTGTCAGAAGGATAGTAGATGGGACCAGGCTACATAGGGTCAGGAGGATAGTAGATGGGACCTGGCTACATAGGGTCAGAAGGACAGTAGATGGGACCTGGCTACATAGGGTCAGAAGAATAGTAGATGGGACCTGGCTACATAGGGTCAGCAAGACAGTAGATGGGACCTGGCTACATAGGGTCAGAAGGATAGTAGATGGGACCTGGGTCAGAAGGATAGTAGGTGGAACCTGGCTACATAGGGTCAGAAGGATAGTAGACGGGACCAGGCTACATAGGGTCAGAAATATAGTATATGGGACCTGGCTACATAGGGTCAGCAAGACAGTAGATGGGACCTGGCTACATAGGGTCAGAAGGATAGTAGATGGGAACTGGGTCAGAAGGATAGTAGATGGGGCCTGGCTACATAGGGTCAGAAGGATAGTAGATGGGACCTGGTTACATAGGGTCAGAAGGATAATAGATGGGACCTGGTTACATGGGGTCAGAAGGATAGTAGATGGACCTGGCTACATAGGGTCAGAAGGATAGTAGATGGGACCTGGCTACATAGGGTCAGAAGGATAGTAGATGGGACCTGGGTCAGAAGGATAGTAGATTGGACCTGGCTACATAGTGTCAGAAGGATAGTAGATGGTACCTGGGTCAGAAGGATTGTAGATGGGACCTGGGTCAGAAGGATAGTAGATGGACCTGGCTACATAGGGTCAGAAGGATAGTAGATGGGACCTTGGTCAGAAGGATAGTAGATGGGGCCTGGCTACATAGGGTCAGAAGGATAGTAGATGGGACCTGGTTACATAGGGTCAGAAGGAAAATAGATGGGACCTGGTTACATGGGGTCACAAGGATAGTAGATTGACCTGGCTACATAGGGTCAGAAGGATAGTAGATGGGTCCTGGGTCAGAAGGAGAGTAGATGGGACCTGGCTACATAGGGTCAGGAGGATAGTAGATGGACCTGGCTACATAGGGTCAGAAGGATAGTAGATGGGACCTGGGTCAGAAGGATAGTAGATGGTGCCTGGCAACATAGGGTCAGGATAGTAGATGGGACCTGGTAACATAGTGTCAGAAGGATAGTAGATGGGACCAGGCTACATAGGGTCAGGAGGATAGTAGATGGGACCTGGCTACATAGGGTCAGAAGGACAGTAGATGGGACCTGGCTACATAGGGTCAGAAGAATAGTAGATGGGACCTGGCTACATAGGGTCAGCAAGACAGTAGATGGGACCTGGCTACATAGGGTCAGAAGGATAGTAGATGGGACCTGGGTCAGAAGGATAGTAGGTGGAACCTGGCTACATAGGGTCAGAAGGATAGTAGACGGGACCAGGCTACATAGGGTCAGAAGAATAGTAGATGGGACCTGGCTACATAGGGTCAGCAAGACAGTAGATGGGACCTGGCTACATAGGGTCAGAAGGATAGTAGATGGGAACTGGGTCAGAAGGATAGTAGATGGGGCCTGGCTACATAGGGTCAGAAGGATAGTAGATGGGACCTGGTTACATAGGGTCAGAAGGATAATAGATGGGACCTGGTTACATGGGGTCAGAAGGATAGTAGATGGACCTGGCTACATAGGGTCAGAAGGATAGTAGATGGGACCTGGCTACATAGGGTCAGAAGGATAGTAGATGGGACCTGGGTCAGAAGGATAGTAGATTGGACCTGGCTACATAGTGTCAGAAGGATAGTAGATGGTACATGGGTCAGTAGGATTGTAGATGGGACCTGGGTCAGAAGGATAGTAGATGGACCTGGCTACATAGGGTCAGAAGGATAGTAGATGGGACCTGGGTCAGAAGGATAGTAGATGGGACCTGGCTACATAGCGTCAGGAGGATAGTAGATGGGACCTGGCTACATAGGGTCAGAAGGATAGTAGATGGGACCTGGCTACATAGGGTCACAAGGACAGTAGATGGGACCTGGCTACATAGGGACAGAAGAATAGTAGATGGGACCTGGCTACATAGGGTCAGCAAGACAGTAGATGGGACCTGGCTACATAGGGTCAGAAGGATAGTAGATGGGAACTGGGTCAGAAGGATAGTAGATGGGGCCTGGCTACATAGGGTCAGAAGGATAGTAGATGGGACCTGGTTACATAGGGTCAGAAGGATAATAGATGGGACCTGGTTACATGGGGTCAGAAGGATAGTAGATGGACCTGGCTACATAGGGTCAGAAGGATAGTAGATGGGACCTGGGTCAGAAGGATAGTAGATTGGACCTGGCTACATAGTGTCAGAAGGATAGTAGATGGTACCTGGGTCAGAAGGATTGTAGATGGGACCTGGGTCAGAAGGATAGTAGATGGACCTGGCTACATAGGGTCAGAAGGATAGTAGATGGGACCTTGGTCAGAAGGATAGTAGATGGGGCCTGGCTACATAGGGTCAGAAGGATAGTAGATGGGACCTGGTTACATAGGGTCAGAAGGAAAATAGATGGGACCTGGTTACATGGGGTCACAAGGATAGTAGATTGACCTGGCTACATAGGGTCAGAAGGATAGTAGATGGGACCTGGGTCAGAAGGAGAGTAGATGGGACCTGGCTACATAGGGTCAGGAGGATAGTAGATGGACCTGGCTACATAGGGTCAGAAGGATAGTAGATGGGACCTGGGTCAGAAGGATAGTAGATGGTGCCTGGCAACATAGGGTCAGGATAGTAGATGGGACCTGGTAACATAGTGTCAGAAGGATAGTAGATGGGACCAGGCTACATAGGGTCAGGAGGATAGTAGATGGGACCTGGCTACATAGGGTCAGAAGGACAGTAGATGGGGCCTGGCTACATAGGGTCAGAAGAATAGTAGATGGGACCTGGCTACATAGGGTCAGCAAGACAGTAGATGGGACCTGGCTACATAGGGTCAGAAGGATAGTAGATGGGACCTGGGTCAGAAGGATAGTAGGTGGAACCTGGCTACATAGGGTCAGAAGGATAGTAGACGGGACCAGGCTACATAGGGTCAGAAGAATAGTAGATGGGACCTGGCTACATAGGGTCAGCAAGACAGTAGATGGGACCTGGCTACATAGGGTCAGAAGGATAGTAGATGGGAACTGGGTCAGAAGGATAGTAGATGGGGCCTGGCTACATAGGGTCAGAAGGATAGTAGATGGGACCTGGTTACATAGGGTCAGAAGGATAATAGATGGGACCTGGTTACATGGGGTCAGAAGGATAGTAGATGGACCTGGCTACATAGGGTCAGAAGGATAGTAGATGGGACCTGGCTACATAGGGTCAGAAGAATAGTAGATGGGACCTGGGTCAGAAGGATAGTAGATTGGACCTGGCTACATAGTGTCAGAAGGATAGTAGATGGTACCTGGGTCAGAAGGATTGTAGATGGGACCTGGGTCAGAAGGATAGTAGATGGACCTGGCTACATAGGGTCAGAAGGATAGTAGATGGGACCTGGGTCAGAAGGATAGTAGATGGGACCTGGCTACATAGCGTCAGGAGGATAGTAGATGGGACCTGGCTACATAGGGTCAGAAGGATAGTAGATGGGACCTGGCTACATAGGGTCACAAGGACAGTAGATGGGACCTGGCTACATAGGGACAGAAGAATAGTAGATGGGACCTGGCTACATAGGGTCAGCAAGACAGTAGATGGGACCTGGCTACATAGGGTCAGAAGGATAGTAGATGGGAACTGGGTCAGAAGGATAGTAGATGGGACCTGGCTACATAGGGTCAGAAGGATAGTAGATGGGACCTGGCTACATAGGGTCAGAAGGATAGTAGATGGGACCTGGGTCAGAAGGATAGTAGATGGGGCCTGGCTACAAAGGGTCAGAAGGATAGTAGATGGGAAATGGTTACATAGGGTCAGAAGGATAGTAGATGGGACCTGGGTCAGAAGGATAGTAGATGGAGCCTGGCTACATAGGGTCGGAAGGATAGTAGATGGGACCTGGTTACATAGGGTCAGAAGGATAGTAGATGGGACCTGGCTACATAGGGTCCGAAGGATAGTAGATGGACCTGGCTACATAGGGTCAGAAGGATAGTAGATGGGACCTGGGTCAGAAGGAGAGTAGATGGGACCTGGCTACATAGGGTCAGGAGGATAGTAGATGGACCAGGCTACATAGGGTCAGGAGGATAGTAGATGGGACCTGGGTCAGAAGGATAGTTGATGGGCAATGGCTACATAGGGTCAGATGGATAGTATATGGACATGGCTACATAGGGTCAGAAGGATAGTAGATGGGACCTGGCTACATATGGTCAGAAGGATAGTAGATGGGACATGGGTCAGAAGGATAGTAGATGTGGCCTGGCTAAATAGGGTCAGAAGGATAGTAAATGGGACCTGGCTACATAGGGTCAGAAGGATAGTAGATGGGACCTGGGTCAGAAGGATAGTAGATGGGACCTGGCTACATATGGTCAGAAGGATAGTAGATGGGACCTGGGTCAGAAGGATAGTAGATGGGACCTGGCTACATAGGGTTAGGAGGATAATAGATGGGACCTGGGTCAGAAGGATAGTAGATGGGACCTGGCTACATAGGGTCAGAAGGATAGTAGATGGGACCTTGCTACACAGGGTCAGAAGGATAGTAGATGGGACCTGGCTACATAGGGTCAGAAGGATAGTAGATGGGACCTGGCTACATAGGGTCAGCAGGATAGTAGATGGGACTTGGCTACATAGGGCCAGGAGAATAGTAGATGGACCTGGCTACATAGGGTCAGAAGGATAGTAGATGGGACCTGGCTACATAGGGTCAGAAGGATAGTAGATGGGACCTGGGTCAGAAGGATAGTAGATTGGACCTGGCTACATAGTGTCAGAAGGATAGTAGATGGTACCTGGGTCAGAAGGATTGTAGATGGGACCTGGGTAAGAAGGATAGTAGATGGGACCTGGCTACATAGGGTCAGAAGGATAGTAGATGGGACCTGGCTACATAGGGTCAGGAGGATAGTAGATGGGACCTGGCTACATAGGGTCATGAGGATAGTAGATGGGACCTGGCTACATAGGGTCAGAAGGAGAGTAGATGGACCTGGCAACATAGGGTCAGAAGGATAGTAGATGGGACATGGCTACATAGGGTCAGAAGGATAGTGGATGGGACCTGGCTAAATAGGATCAGAAGGATAGTAGTTGGGGCATGGGTCAGAAGGATAGTAGATGGGAACTGGATACATAGGGTCAGCATGATAGTAGATGGGACCTGGCAACATAGGGCCAGGAGAATAGTAGATGGACCTGGCTACATAGGGTCAGAAGGATAATAGATGGGACCTGGTTACATGGGGTCAGAAGGATAGTAGATGGACATGGCTACATAGGGTCAGAAGGATAGTAGATGGGACCTGGCTACATAGGGTCAGAAGGATAGTAGATGGGACCTGGGTCAGAAGGATAGTAGATTGGACCTGGCTACATAGTGTCAGAAGGATAGTAGATGGTACCGTGGTCAGAAGGATTGTAGATGGGACCTGGGTAAGAAGGATAGTAGATGGGACCTGGGTCAGAAGGATTGTAGATGGGACCTGGGTCAGAAGGATAGTAGATGGACCTGGCTACATAGGGTCAGAAGGATAGTAGATGGGACCTGGGTCAGAAGGATAGTAGATGGGACCTGGCTACATAGCGTCAGGAGGATAGTAGATGGGACCTGGCTACATAGGGTCAGAAGGATAGTAGATGGGACCTGGCTACATAGGGTCACAAGGACAGTAGATGGGACCTGGCTACATAGGGACAGAAGAATAGTAGATGGGACCTGGCTACATAGGGTCAGCAAGACAGTAGATGGGACCTGGCTACATAGGGTCAGAAGGATAGTAGATGGGAACTGGGTCAGAAGGATAGTAGATGGGACCTGGCTACATAGGGTCAGAAGGATAGTAGATGGGACCTGGCTACATAGGGTCAGAAGGATAGTAGATGGGACCTGGGTCAGAAGGATAGTAGATGGGGCCTGGCTACAAAGGGTCAGAAGGATAGTAGATGGGAAATGGTTACATAGGGTCAGAAGGATAGTAGATGGGACCTGGGTCAGAAGGATAGTAGATGGAGCCTGGCTACATAGGGTCAGAAGGATAGTAGATGGGACCTGGTTACATAGGGTCAGAAGGATAGTAGATGGGACCTGGCTACATAGGGTCCGAAGGATAGTAGATGGACCTGGCTACATAGGGTCAGAAGGATAGTAGATGGGACCTGGGTCAGAAGGAGAGTAGATGGGACCTGGCTACATAGGGTCAGGAGGATAGTAGATGGACCAGGCTACATAGGGTCAGGAGGATAGTAGATGGGACCTGGGTCAGAAGGATAGTTGATGGGCAATGGCTACATAGGGTCAGATGGATAGTATATGGACATGGCTACATAGGGTCAGAAGGATAGTAGATGGGACCTGGCTACATATGGTCAGAAGGATAGTAGATGGGACATGGGTCAGAAGGATAGTAGATGTGGCCTGGCTAAATAGGGTCAGAAGGATAGTAAATGGGACCTGGCTACATAGGGTCAGAAGGATAGTAGATGGGACCTGGGTCAGAAGGATAGTAGATGGGACCTGGCTACATATGGTCAGAAGGATAGTAGATGGGACCTGGGTCAGAAGGATAGTAGATGGGACCTGGCTACATAGGGTTAGGAGGATAATAGATGGGACCTGGTTCAGAAGGATAGTAGATGGGACCTGGCTACATAGGGTCAGAAGGATAGTAGATGGGACCTTGCTACACAGGGTCAGAAGGATAGTAGATGGGACCTGGCTACATAGGGTCAGAAGGATAGTAGATGGGACCTGGCTACATAGGGTCAGCAGGATAGTAGATGGGACTTGGCTACATAGGGCCAGGAGAATAGTAGATGGACCTGGCTACATAGGGTCAGAAGGATAGTAGATGGGACCTGGCTACATAGGGTCAGAAGGATAGTAGATGGGACCTGGGTCAGAAGGATAGTAGATTGGACCTGGCTACATAGTGTCAGAAGGATAGTAGATGGTACCTGGGTCAGAAGGATTGTAGATGGGACCTGGGTAAGAAGGATAGTAGATGGGACCTGGCTACATAGGGTCAGAAGGATAGTAGATGGGACCTGGCTACATAGGGTCAGGAGGATAGTAGATGGGACCTGGCTACATAGGGTCATGAGGATAGTAGAAGGGACCTGGCTACATAGGGTCAGAAGGAGAGTAGATGGACCTGGCAACATAGGGTCAGAAGGATAGTAGATGGGACATGGCTACATAGGGTCAGAAGGATAGTGGATGGGACCTGGCTAAATAGGATCAGAAGGATAGTAGTTGGGGCATGGGTCAGAAGGATAGTAGATGGGAACTGGATACATAGGGTCAGCATGATAGTAGATGGGACCTGGCAACATAGGGCCAGGAGAATAGTAGATGGACCTGGCTACATAGGGTCAGAAGGATAATAGATGGGACCTGGTTACATGGGGTCAGAAGGATAGTAGATGGACATGGCTACATAGGGTCAGAAGGATAGTAGATGGGACCTGGCTACATAGGGTCAGAAGGATAGTAGATGGGACCTGGGTCAGAAGGATAGTAGATTGGACCTGGCTACATAGTGTCAGAAGGATAGTAGATGGTACCGTGGTCAGAAGGATTGTAGATGGGACCTGGGTAAGAAGGATAGTAGATGGGACCTGGCTACATAGGGTCAGAAGGATAGTAGATGGACCTGGCTACATAGGGTCAGAAGGATAGTAGATGGGACCTGGGTCAGAAGGATTGTAGATGGGACCTGGGTCAGAAGGATAGCAGATGGGACCTGGCTACATAGGGCCAGAAGGATAGTAGATGGGACCTGACTACATAGGGTCAGAAGGATAGTAGATGGGGCCTGGCTACAAAGGGTCAGAAGGATAGTAGATGGGAAATGGTTACATAGGGTCAGAAGGATAGTAGATGGGACCTGGGTCAGAAGGATAGTAGATGGAGCCTGGCTACATAGGGTCAGAAGGATAGTAGATGGGACCTGGTTACATAGGGTCAGAAGGATAGTAGATGGGACCTGGCTACATAGGGTCAGAAGGATAGTAGATGGACCTGGCTACATAGGGTCAGAAGGATAGTAGATGGGACCTGGGTCAGAAGGAGAGTAGATGGGACCTGGCTACATAGGGTCAGGAGGATAGTAGATGGACCAGGCTACATAGGGTCAGGAGGATAGTAGATGGGACCTGGGTCAGAAGGATAGTTGATGGGCAATGGCTACATAGGGTCAGATGGATAGTATATGGACCTGGCTACATAGGGTCAGAAGGATAGTAGATGGGACCTGGCTACATAGGGTCAGAAGAATAGTAGATGGGACCTGGCAACATAGGGTCAGCAGGACAGTAGATGAGACCTGGCTACATAGGGTCAGAAGGATAGTAGATGGGGCCTGGCTACATAGGGTCACGAGGATAGTAGATGGACCTGGATACATAGGGTCAGAAGGATAGTAGATGGGCCCTGGGTAAGAAGAATAGTAGATGGGACCTGGCTACATAGGGTCAGAAGGATAGTAGATGGGACCTGGGTCAGAAGGATAGTAGATTGGGCCTAGCTACATAGGGTCAGAAGGATAGTAGATGGTGCCTGGCTACATAGGGTCAGAAGGATAGTAGATGGAACCTAGCTACGTAGGGTCAGAAGGATAGTAGATGGGACCTGGGTCAGAAGGATAGTAGATGGGACCTGGCTACATAGGGTCACGAGGATAGTAGATGGACCATGCTACATAGGGTCAGAAGGATAGTAGATGGGACCAGGCTACATAGGGTCAGAAAAATAATAGATGGACCTGGCTACTAAGGGTCAGAAGGATAGTAGATGGACCTGGCTACATAGGGTCAGAAGGATAGTAGATGGGATCTGGCTACATAGGGTCATGAGAATAGTAGATGGGACCTGGCTACATAGGGTCAGAAGGAGAGTAGATGGACCTGGCTACATAGGGTCAGAAGGATAGTAGATGGGACCTGACTCCATAGGGTCAGAAGGATAGTGGGACATGGGTCAGAAGGATAGTAGATGTGGCCTGGCTACATAGGGTCAGAAGGATAGTAGATTGGACCTGGCTACATAGGGTCAGAAGGATAGTAGATGGGACCTGGCTACATAGGGTCAGAAGGATAGTAGATGGGACCTGGCTACATAGGGTCAGAAGGATAGTAGAGGGGACCTGGGTCGGAAGGATAGAAGATGGGAACTGGATACATAAGGTCAGAATGATAGTAGATGGGACCTGTCTACATAGGGCCAGGAGGATATTAGATGGACCTGGCTACATAGAGTCAGAAGGATAGTAGATGGGAACTGGCTACATAGGGTCAGAAGGATAGTAGATGGGACCTGGGTCAGAAGGATAGTAGATTGGACCTGGCTACATAGTGTCAGAAGGATAGTAGATGGGACCTGGGTCAGAAGGATTGTAGATGGGACCTGGGTCAGAAGGATAGCAGATGGGACCTGGCTACATAGGGTCAGAAGGATAGTAGATGGGACCTGACTACATAGGGTAAGAAGGATAGTAGATGGGACCTGGGCCAGAAGGATAGTAGATGGGACCTGGCTACATAGGGTCACGAGGATAGTAGATGGGACCTGGCTACATAGGGTCAGAAGGATAGTAGATGGGACCTGGCTACATAGGGTCAGAAGGACAGTAGATGGGAACTGTCTACATAGGGTCAGAAGGATAGTAGATGGGACCTGGCTACATGGGGTCAGAAGGAGAGTAGATGGACCTGGCTACATAGGGTCAGAAGGACAGTAGATGGACCTGGCAACATAGGGTCAGAAGGATAGTAGATGGGACCTGGCTACATAGAGTCAGAAGGATAGTAGATGGGACCTGGGTCAGAAGGATAGTAGATGGGACCTGGCTACATAGGGTCAGGAGGATAGTAGATGGGACCTGGCTACATAGCGTCAGAATGATAGTAGATGGGACCTGGCTACATAGGGTCAGAAGAATAGTAGATGGGAACTGGCTACATAGGGTCAGCAGGACAGTAGATGGGACCTGGCTACATAGCGTCAGAAGGATAGTAGATGGGACCTGGCTACATAGGGTCAGAAGGATAGTAGATGGGACCTGGCTACATGGGGTCAGAAGGAGAGTAGATGGACCTGGCTACATAGGGTCAGAAGGATAGTAGATGGGACCTGACTCCATAGGGTCAGAAGGATAGTGGGACATGGGTCAGAAGTATAGTAGATGTGGCCTGGCTACATAGGGTCAGAAGGATAGTAGATTGGACCTGGCTACATAGGGTCAGAAGGATAGTAGATGGGACCTGGCTACATAGGGTCAGAAGGATAGTAGATGGGACCTGGCTACATAGGGTCAGAAGGATAGTAGATGGGACCTGGGTCGGAAGGATAGAAGATGGGAACTGGATACATAAGGTCAGAATGATAGTAGATGGGACCTGTCTACATAGGGCCAGGAGGATATTAGATGGACCTGGCTACATAGAGTCAGAAGGATAGTAGATGGGACCTGGCTACATACGGTCAGAAGGATAGTAGATGGGACCTGGGTCAGAAGGATAGTAGATTGGACCTGGCTACATAGTGTCAGAAGGATAGTAGATGGGACCTGGGTCAGAAGGATTGTAGATGGGACTTGGGTCAGAAGGATAGCAGATGGAACCTGGCTACATAGGGTCAGAAGGATAGTAGATGGGACCTGACTACATAGGGTAAGAAGGATAGTAGATGGGACCTGGGTCAGAAGGATAGTAGATGGGACCTGGCTACATAGGGTCACGAGGATAGTAGATGGGACCTGGCTACATAGGGTCAGAAGGATAGTAGATGGGACCTGGCTACATAGGGTCAGAAGGACAGTAGATGGGACCTGGGTCAGAAGGATAGTAGATGGTGCCTAGCTACATAGGGTCAGAAGGATAGTAGATGGAACCTAGCTACGTAGGGTCAGAAGGATAGTAGATGGGACCTGGGTCAGAAGGATAGTAGATGGGACCTGGCTACATAGGGTCACGAGGATAGTAGATGGGACCTGGGTAAGAAGGATAGTAGATGGGACCTGGCTACATAGGGTCAGAAGGATAGTAGATGGGACCTGGGTCAGAAGGATAGTAGATGGTGCCTAGCTACATAGGGTCAGAAGGATAGTAGATGGAACCTAGCTACGTAGGGTCAGAAGGATAGTAGATGGGACCTGGGTCAGAAGGATAGTAGATGGGACCTGGCTACATAGGGTCACGAGGATAGTAGATGGACCATGCTACATAGGGTCAGAAGGATAGTAGATGGGACCAGGCTACATAGGGTCAGAAAAATAATAGATGGACCTGGCTACTAAGGGTCAGAAGGATAGTAGATGGACCTGGCTACATAGGGTCAGAAGGATAGTAGATGGGATCTGGCTACATAGGGTCATGAGAATAGTAGATGGGACCTGGCTACATAGGGTCAGAAGGAGAGTAGATGGACCTGGCTACATAGGGTCAGAAGGATAGTAGATGGGACCTGACTCCATAGGGTCAGAAGGATAGTGGGACATGGGTCAGAAGGATAGTAGATGTGGCCTGGCTACATAGGGTCAGAAGGATAGTAGATTGGACCTGGCTACATAGGGTCAGAAGGATAGTAGATGGGACCTGGGTCGGAAGGATAGAAGATGGGAACTGGATACATAAGGTCAGAATGATAGTAGATGGGACCTGTCTACATAGGGCCAGGAGGATATTAGATGGACCTGGCTACATAGAGTCAGAAGGATAGTAGATGGGAACTGGCTACATAGGGTCAGAAGGATAGTAGATGGGACCTGGGTCAGAAGGATAGTAGATTGGACCTGGCTACATAGTGTCAGAAGGATAGTAGATGGGACCTGGGTCAGAAGGATTGTAGATGGGACCTGGGTCAGAAGGATAGCAGATGGGACCTGGCTACATAGGGTCAGAAGGATAGTAGATGGGACCTGACTACATAGGGTAAGAAGGATAGTAGATGGGACCTGGGTCAGAAGGATAGTAGATGGGACCTGGCTACATAGGGTCACGAGGATAGTAGATGGGACCTGGCTACATAGGGTCAGAAGGATAGTAGATGGGACCTGGCTACATAGGGTCAGAAGGACAGTAGATGGGAACTGGCTACATAGGGTCAGAAGAAAAGTAGATGGGACCTGGCTACATAGGGTCAGAAGGATAGTAGATGGGACCTGGCTACATAGGGTCAGAAGGACAGTAGATGGACCTGGCAACATAGGGTCAGAAGGATAGTAGATGGGACCTGGCTACATAGAGTCAGAAGGATAGTAGATGGGACCTGGGTCAGAAGGATAGTAGATGGGACCTGGCTACATAGGGTCAGGAGGATAGTAGATGGGACCTGGCTACATAGCGTCAGAATGATAGTAGATGGGACCTGGCTACATAGGGTCAGAAGAATAGTAGATGGGAACTGGCTACATAGGGTCAGCAGGACAGTAGATGGGACCTGGCTACATAGCGTCAGAAGGATAGTAGATGGGACCTGGCTACATAGGGTCAGAAGGATAGTAGATGGGACCTGGCTACATGGGGTCAGAAGGAGAGTAGATGGACCTGGCTACATAGGGTCAGAAGGATAGTAGATGGGACCTGACTCCATAGGGTCAGAAGGATAGTGGGACATGGGTCAGAAGGATAGTAGATGTGGCCTGGCTACATAGGGTCAGAAGGATAGTAGATTGGACCTGGCTACATAGGGTCAGAAGGATAGTAGATGGGACCTGGCTACATAGGGTCAGAAGGATAGTAGATGGGACCTGGCTACATAGGGTCAGAAGGATAGTAGATGGGACCTGGGTCGGAAGGATAGAAGATGGGAACTGGATACATAAGGTCAGAATGATAGTAGATGGGACCTGTCTACATAGGGCCAGGAGGATATTAGATGGACCTGGCTACATAGAGTCAGAAGGATAGTAGATGGGACCTGGCTACATACGGTCAGAAGGATAGTAGATGGGACCTGGGTCAGAAGGATAGTAGATTGGACCTGGCTACATAGTGTCAGAAGGATAGTAGATGGGACCTGGGTCAGAAGGATTGTAGATGGGACCTGGGTCAGAAGGATAGCAGATGGAACCTGGCTACATAGGGTCAGAAGGATAGTAGATGGGACCTGACTACATAGGGTAAGAAGGATAGTAGATGGGACCTGGGTCAGAAGGATAGTAGATGGGACCTGGCTACATAGGGTCACGAGGATAGTAGATGGGACCTGGCTACATAGGGTCAGAAGGATAGTAGATGGGACCTGGCTACATAGGGTCAGAAGGACAGTAGATGGGAACTGTCTACATAGGGTCAGAAGAAAAGTAGATGGGACCTGGCTACATAGGGTCAGAAGGATAGTAGATGGGACCTGGGTAAGAAGGATAGTAGATGGGACCTGGCTACATAGGGTCAGAAGGATAGTAGATGGGACCTGGGTCAGAAGGATAGTAGATGGTGCCTAGCTACATAGGGTCAGAAGGATAGTAGATGGAACCTAGCTACGTAGGGTCAGAAGGATAGTAGATGGGACCTGGGTCAGAAGGATAGTAGATGGGACCTGGCTACATAGGGTCACGAGGATAGTAGATGGACCATGCTACATAGGGTCAGAAGGATAGTAGATGGGACCAGGCTACATAGGGTCAGAAAAATAATAGATGGACCTGGCTACTAAGGGTCAGAAGGATAGTAGATGGACCTGGCTACATAGGGTCAGAAGGATAGTAGATGGGATCTGGCTACATAGGGTCATGAGAATAGTAGATGGGACCTGGCTACATAGGGTCAGAAGGAGAGTAGATGGACCTGGCTACATAGGGTCAGAAGGATAGTAGATGGGACCTGACTCCATAGGGTCAGAAGGATAGTGGGACATGGGTCAGAAGGATAGTAGATGTGGCCTGGCTACATAGGGTCAGAAGGATAGTAGATTGGACCTGGCTACATAGGGTCAGAAGGATAGTAGATGGGACCTGGGTCGGAAGGATAGAAGATGGGAACTGGATACATAAGGTCAGAATGATAGTAGATGGGACCTGTCTACATAGGGCCAGGAGGATATTAGATGGACCTGGCTACATAGAGTCAGAAGGATAGTAGATGGGAACTGGCTACATAGGGTCAGAAGGATAGTAGATGGGACCTGGGTCAGAAGGATAGTAGATTGGACCTGGCTACATAGTGTCAGAAGGATAGTAGATGGGACCTGGGTCAGAAGGATTGTAGATGGGACCTGGCTACATAGGGTCAGGAGGATAGTAGATGGGACCTGGCTACATAGGGCCAGGAGGATATTAGATGGACCTGGCTACATAGAGTCAGAAGGATAGTAGATGGGAACTGGCTACATAGGGTCAGCAGGACAGTAGATGGGACCTGGCTACATAGCGTCAGAAGGATAGTAGATGGGACCTGGCTACATAGGGTCAGAAGGATAGTAGATGGGACCTGGCTACATGGGGTCAGAAGGAGAGTAGATGGACCTGGCTACATAGGGTCAGAATGATAGTAGATGGGACCTGACTCCATAGGGTCAGAAGGATAGTGGGACATGGGTCAGAAGGATAGTAGATGTGGCCTGGCTACATAGGGTCAGAAGGATAGTAGATTGGACCTGGCTACATAGGGTCAGAAGGATAGTAGATGGGACCTGGCTACATAGGGTCAGAAGGATAGTAGATGGGACCTGGCTACATAGGGTCAGAAGGATAGTAGATGGGACCTGGGTCGGAAGGATAGAAGATGGGAACTGGATACATAAGGTCAGAATGATAGTAGATGGGACCTGTCTACATAGGGCCAGGAGGATATTAGATGGACCTGGCTACATAGAGTCAGAAGGATAGTAGATGGGAACTGGCTACATAGGGTCAGAAGGATAGTAGATGGGACCTGGGTCAGAAGGATAGTAGATTGGACCTGGCTACATAGTGTCAGAAGGATAGTAGATGGGACCTGGGTCAGAAGGATTGTAGATGGGACCTGGGTCAGAAGGATAGCAGATGGGACCTGGCTACATAGGGTCAGAAGGATAGTAGATGGGACCTGACTACATAGGGTAAGAAGGATAGTAGATGGGACCTGGGTCAGAAGGATAGTAGATGGGACCTGGCTACATAGGGTCACGAGGATAGTAGATGGGACCTGGCTACATAGGGTCAGAAGGATAGTAGATGGGACCTGGCTACATAGGGTCAGAAGGACAGTAGATGGGAACTGTCTACATAGGGTCAGAAGAAAAGTAGATGGGACCTGGCTACATAGGGTCAGAAGGATAGTAGATGGGACCTGGCTACATAGGGTCAGAAGGACAGTAGATGGACCTGGCAACATAGGGTCAGAAGGATAGTAGATGGGACCTGGCTACATAGAGTCAGAAGGATAGTAGATGGGACCTGGGTCAGAAGGATAGTAGATGGGACCTGGCTACATAGGGTCAGGAGGATAGTAGATGGGACCTGGCTACATAGCGTCAGAATTATAGTAGATGGACCTGGCAACATAGGGTCAGAAGGATAGTAGATGGGACCTGGCTACATAGAGTCAGAAGGATAGTAGATGGGACCTGGGTCAGAAGGATAGTAGATGGGACCTGGCTACATAGGGTCAGGAGGATAGTAGATGGGACCTGGCTACATAGCGTCAGAATTATAGTAGATGGGACCTGGCTACATAGGGTCAGAAGGACAGTAGATGGACCTGGCAACATAGGGTCAGAAGGATAGTAGATGGGACCTGGCTACATAGAGTCAGAAGGATAGTAGATGGGACCTGGGTCAGAAGGATAGTAGATGGGACCTGGCTACATAGGGTCAGGAGGATAGTAGATGGGACCTGGCTACATAGCGTCAGAATGATAGTAGATGGGACCTGGCTACATAGGGTCAGAAGAATAGTAGATGGGAACTGGCTACATAGGGTCAGCAGGACAGTAGATGGGACCTGGCTACATAGCGTCAGAAGGATAGTAGATGGGACCTGGCTACATAGGGTCAGAAGGATAGTAGATGGGACCTGGCTACATGGGGTCAGAAGGAGAGTAGATGGACCTGGCTACATAGGGTCAGAAGGATAGTAGATGGGACCTGACTCCATAGGGTCAGAAGGATAGTGGGACATGGGTCAGAAGGATAGTAGATGTGGCCTGGCTACATAGGGTCAGAAGGATAGTAGATTGGACCTGGCTACATAGGGTCAGAAGGATAGTAGATGGGACCTGGCTACATAGGGTCAGAAGGATAGTAGATGGGACCTGGCTACATAGGGTCAGAAGGATAGTAGATGGGACCTGGGTCGGAAGGATAGAAGATGGGAACTGGATACATAAGGTCAGAATGATAGTAGATGGGACCTGTCTACATAGGGCCAGGAGGATATTAGATGGACCTGGCTACATAGAGTCAGAAGGATAGTAGATGGGAACTGGCTACATAGGGTCAGAAGGATAGTAGATGGGACCTGGGTCAGAAGGATAGTAGATTGGACCTGGCTACATAGTGTCAGAAGGATAGTAGATGGGACCTGACTACATAGGGTAAGAAGGATAGTAGATGGGACCTGGGTCAGAAGGATAGTAGATGGGACCTGGCTACATAGGGTCACGAGGATAGTAGATGGGACCTGGCTACATAGGGTCAGAAGGATAGTAGATGGGACCTGGCTACATAGGGTCAGAAGGACAGTAGATGGGAACTGTCTACATAGGGTCAGAAGAAAAGTTGATGGGACCTGGCTACATAGCGTCAGAATTATAGTAGATTGGACCTGGCTACATAGGGTCAGAAGGAAAGTAGATGGGACCTGGCTACATAGGGTCAGAAGAATAGTAGATGGGAACTGGCTACATAGGGTCAGCAGGACAGTAGATGGGACCTGGCTACATAGCGTCAGAAGGATAGTAGATGGGACCTGGCTACATAGGGTCAGAAGGATAGTAGATGGGACCTGGCTACATGGGGTCAGAAGGATAGTAGATGGGACCTGGGTCTGAAGGATAGTAGATGGGACCTGGCTACATATGGTCAGAAGGATAGTAGATGGGACCTGGCTACATAGGGTCAGAAGGAGAGTAGATGGGACCTGGGTCAGAAGGAAACTGGATGGGGCCTGGCTACATAGGGTCAGAAAGATTGTAGATGGGACCTGGTTACATAGGGTCAGAAGGATAGTAGATGGGACCTGGCTACATAGGGTCAGAAGGATAGTAGATGGGGCCTGGCTACATAGGGTCAGAAGGATAGTAGATGGGACCTGGGTCAGAAGGAGAGTAGATGGGACCTGGCTACATAGGGTCAGGAGGATAGTAGATGGACCTGGCTACATAGGGTCAGAAGGATAGTAGATGTGTCCAGGCTACATAGGGTCAGAAGGATAGTAGATGGACCTGGCTACATAGGGTCAGAAGGATAGTAGATGGGACTTGGCTACATAGGGTCAGAAGGATAGTAGATGGGATCTGGGTCAGAAGAAGAGTAGATGGAACCTGGTTACATAGGGTCAGGAGGATAGTAGATGGACCTGGCTACATAGGGTCTGAAGGATAGTAGATGGGACCTGGTTACATGGGGTCAGAAGGATAGTAGATGGGAAATGGCTACATAGTGTCAGAAGGATAGTAGATGGGACCTGGGTCAGAAGGATAGTAGATGGGACCTGGGTCAGAAGGATAGTAGATTGGACCTGGCTACATAGTGTCAGAAGGATAGTAGATGGGACCTGGGTCAGAAGGATAGTAGATGGGACCTGGCTACATAGGGTCAGAAGGATAGTAGATGGACCTGGGTCAGAAGGATAGTAGATGGACCTGGCTACATAGGGTCAGAAGGATAGTAGATGTGAACTGGGTCAGAAGGATAGTAGATGGACCTGGCTACATAGGGTCAGAAGCATAGTAGATGGGACCTGGGTAAGAAGGATAGTAGATGGGACATGGCTACATAGGGTCAGAAGGACAGTAGATGGGACCTGGCTACATAGGGTCAGAAGGATAGTAGATTGGACCTGGTTCAGAAGGATAGTAGATGGGGCCTGGCTACATAGGGTCAGATGGATAGTAGATGGGACCTGGCTACATAGGGTCAGAAGGGTAGTAGATGGGACCTGGGTCAGAAGGATAGTAGATGGACCTGGCTACATAGGGTCAGAAAGATAGTAGATGGGACCTGGGTCAGAAGGAGAGTAGATGGGACCTGGCTAAGTAGGGTCAGGAGGATAGTAGATGGACCTTTCTACATAGGGTCAGAAGGATAGTAGATGGGACCTGGCTACATAGAGTCAGGAGGATAGTAGATGGGACCTGGCTACATAGGGTCAGGAGGATAGTAGATGGGACCTGGCTACATATTGTCAGAAGGATATTAGATGGGACCTGGCTAACGAGGGTCAGAAGGATAGTAGATGGGACCTTGGTCAGAAGGATAGTAGATGGGACCTGGCTACATAGGGTCAGAAGGATAGTAGATGGGACCTGGCTACATAGGGTCAGAAGAATAGTAGATGGACCTGGGCCAGAAGGATAGTAGATGGGACCTGCCTACATAGGGTCAGAAGGATAGTAGATGGGTCCTGGTTACATAGGGTCAGAAGGATAGTAGATGGGACCTGGCTACATAGGGTCAGTAGGACAGTAGATGGGACCTGGTTCAGAAGGATAGTAGATGGGGCCTGGCTACATAGGGTCAGAAGGATAGTAGATGGGACCTGGCTACATAGGGTCAGAAGGATAGTAGATGGAACCTGGGTCAGAAGGATAGTAGATGGGACCTGGGTCAGAAGGATAGTAGATGGGGCCTGGCTACATATGGTCAGAAAGGTAGTAAATGGGACCTGGCTACATAGGGTCAGAAGGATAGTAGATGGACCTGGGTCAGAAGGATAGTAGATGGACCTGGCTACATAGGGTCAGAAGGATAGTAGATGTGAACTGGGTCAGAAGGATAGTAGATGGACCTGGTTATATAGGGTCAGACGCATAGTAGATGGGACCTGGGGAAGAAGGATAGTAGATGGGACATGGCTACATAGGGTCAGAAAGACAGTTGATGGGACCTGGTTACATAGGGTCAGAAGGATAGTAGATGGGACCTGGGTCAGAAGGATAGTAGATGGGGCCTGGCTACATAGGGTCAGGTGGATAGTAGATGGGACCTGGCTACATTGGGTCAGAAGGGTAGTAGATGGGACCTGGGTCAGAAGGATAGTAGATGGACCTGGCTACATAGGGTCAGAAAGATAGTAGATGGGACTTGGGTCAGAAGGAGAGTAGATGGGACCTGGCTACATAGGGTCAGGAGGATAGTAGATGGACCTGGCTACACAGGGTCAGAAGGATAGTAGATGGGACCTGGCTACATAGGGTCAGGAGGATAGTAGATGGGACCTGGCTACATAGGGTGAGGAGGATGGTAGATGGGACCTGGCTACATAGGGTCAGAAGGATAGTAGATGGGACCTTGGTCAGAAGGATAGTAGATGGGACCTGGCTACATAGGGTCAGAAGGATAGTAGATGGGACCTTGGTCAGAAGGATAGTAGATGGGACCTGGGTCAGAAGGATAGTAGATGGGACCTGGCTACATAGGGTCAGAAAGATAGTAGATGTGAACTGGGTCAGAGGGATAGTAGATGGACCTGGCTACATAGGGTCAGAAGCATGGTAGATGGGACCTGGGGAAGAAGGATAGTAGATGGGACATGGCTACATAGGGTCAGAAGGATAGTAGATGGACCTGGGCCAGAAGGATAGTAGATGGGGCCTGGCTACATAGGGTCAGAAGGATAGTAGATGGGATCTGGCTACTTTTTTTATTTTATTTTTATTTCACCTTTATTTAACCAGGTAGGCTAGTTGAGAACAAGTTCTCATTTGCAACTGCGACCTGGCCAAGATAAGGCATAGCAGTGTGAACAGACAACACAGAGTTACACATGGAGTAAACAATTAACAAGTCAATAACACAGTAGAAAAAAAGGGGAGTCTATATATACATTGTGTGCGAAAGGCATGAGAAGGTAGGCAAATAATTACAATTATGCAGATGTAAAGGTAGAGATATTGGTGTGCAAAAGAGCAGAAAAATAAATAAATAAAAACAGTATGGGGATGAGGTAGGTGAAAATGGGTGGGCTATTTACCAATAGACTATGTACAGCTGCAGCGATCGGTTAGCTGCTCAGATAGCAGATGTTTGAAGTTGGTGAGGGAGATAAAAGTCTCCAACTTCAGTGATTTTTGCAATTCGTTCCAATCACAGGCAGCAGAGAACTGGAACGAAAGGCGGCCAAATGAGGTGTTGGCTTTAGGGATGATCAGTGAGATACACCTGCTGGAGCGCGTGCTACGGATGGGTGTTGCCATCGTAACCAGTGAACTGAGATAAGGCGGAGCTTTACCTAGCATGGACTTGTAGATGAGCTGGAGCCAGTGGGTCTGGCGACGAATATGTAGCGAGGGCCAGCCGATTAGAGCATACAAGTCGCAGTGGTGGGTGGTATAAGGTGCTTTAGTGACAAGACGGATGGCACTGTGATAAACTGCATCCAGTTTGCTGAGTAGAGTGTTGGAAGCAATTTTGTAGATGACATCGCCGAAGTCGAGGATCGGTAGGATAGTCAGTTTTACTAGGGTAAGTTTGGCGGCGTGAGTGAAGGAGGCTTTGTTGCGGAATAGAAAGCCGACTCTTGATTTGATTTTCGATTGGAGATGTTTGATATGGGTCTGGAAGGAGAGTTTAGAGTCTAGCCAGACACCTAGGTACTTATAGATGTCCACATATTCAAGGTCGGAACCATCCAGGGTGGTGATGCTGGTCAGGCGTGCGGGTGCAGGCAGCGAACGGTTGAAAAGCATGCATTTGGTTTTACTAGCGTTTAAGAGCAGTTGGAGGCCACGGAAGGAGTGCTGTATGGCATTGAAGCTCGTTTGGAGGTTAGATAGCACAGTGTCCAAGGACGGGCCGGAAGTATATAGAATGGTGTCGTCTGCGTAGAGGTGGATCAGGGAATCGCCCGCAGCATGAGAAACATCATTGATATATACAGAGAAAAGAGTCGGCCCGAGAATTGAACCCTGTGGCACCCCCATAGAGACTGCCAGAGGACCGGACAGCATGCCCTCCGATTTGACACACTGAACTCTGTCTGCAAAGTAATTGGTGAACCAGGCAAGGCAGTCATCCGAAAAACCGAGGCTACTGAGTCTGCCAATAAGAATACGGTGATTGACAGAGTCGAAAGCCTTGGCAAGGTCTATGAAGACGGCTGCACAGTACTGTCTTTTATCGATGGCGGTTATGATATCGTTTAGCACCTTGAGCGTGGCTGAGGTACACCCGTGACCAGCTCGGAAACCAGATTGCACAGCGGAGAAGGTACGGTGGGATTCAAGATGGTCAGTGATCTGTTTGTTGACTTGGCTTTCGAAGACCTTAGATAGGCAGGGCAGGATGGATATTGGTCTGTAACAGTTTGGGTCCAGGGTGTCGCCCCCTTTGAAGAGGGGGATGACTGCGGCAGCTTTCCAATCCTTGGGGATCTCAGACGATATGAAAGAGAGGTTGAACAGGCTGGTAATAGGGGTTGCGACAATGGCGGCGGATAGTTTCAGGAATAGAGGGTCCAGATTGTCAAGCCCAGCTGATTTGTACGGGTCCAGGTTTTGCAGCTCTTTCAGAACATCTGCTATCTGGATGTGGGTAAAGGAGAACCTGGAGAGGCTTGGGCGAGTAGCTGCGGGGGGGGGGGAGCTGTTGGACGAGGTTGGAGTAGCCAGGCGGAAGGCATGGCCAGGGTCAGAAGGATAGTAGATGGGACCTGGGTCAGAAGGATAGTAGATGGGGCCTGGCTACATAGGGTCAGAAGGATAGTAGATGGGACCTGGCTACATAGGGTCAGAAGGATAGTAGATGGAACCTGGGTCAGAAGGATAGTAGATGGGACCTGGGTCAGAAGGATAGTAGATGGGACCTGGCTACATAGGGTCAGAAGGATAGTAGATGGGACCTGGCTACATAGGGTCAGAAGGATAGTAGATGGGACCTGGCTACATAGGGTCAGAAGGATAGTAGATGGGACCTGGCTACATAGGGTCACAAGGAGAGTAGATGGGACCTAGCTACATAGGGTCAGAAGGATAGTAGATGGGACCTGGCTACATAGGGTCAGAAGGAGAGTAGATGGGACCTGGCAACATAGGGTCAGAAGGATAGTAGATGGGATCTGGCTACATAGGGTCAGAGGGATAGTAGATGGGACCTGGCTACATAGGATCAAAAGGATAGTAGATGGGACCTGGCTACATAGGGTCAGAAGAATAGTAGATGGGACCAGGCTACATAGGCTCAGAAGGATTGTAGATGGGACCTGGCTACATAGGGTCAGAAGGATAGTAGATGGAACCTGGGTCAGAAGGATAGTAGATGGGGCCTGGCTACATATGGTCAGAAAGATAGTAGATGGGACCTGGTTACATAGGTTCAGAAGGATAGTACATGGGACCTGGGTCAGAAGGATAGTAGATGGGACCTGGCTACATAGGGTCAGAAGGACAGTAGATGGGACCTGGCTACATAGGGTCAGAAGGATAATAGATGGACCTGGGTCAGAAGGATAGTAGATGGGACCTGGGGAAGAAGGATAGTAGATGGGACATGGCTACATAGGGTCAGAAGGACAGTAGATGGGACCTGGCTACATAGGGTCAGAAGAATAGTAGATGGACCTGGGCCAGAAGGATAGTAGATGGGACCTGCCTACATAGGGTCAGAAGGATAGTAGATGGACCTGGGCCAGAAGGATAGTAGATGGGGCCTGGCTACATAGGGTCAGAAGGATAGTAGATGGGATCTGGCTACATAGGGTCAGAAGGATAGTAGATGGGACCTGGGTCAGAAGGATAGTAGATGGGGCCTGGCTACATAGGGTCAGAAGGATAGTAGATGGGACCTGGCTACATAGGGTCAGAAGGATAGTAGATGGAACCTGGGTCAGAAGGATAGTAGATGGGACCTGGGTCAGAAGGATAGTAGATGGGACCTGGCTACATAGGGTCAGAAGGATAGTAGATGGGACCTGGCTACATAGGGTCAGAAGGATAGTAGATGGGACCTGGCTACATAGGGTCAGAAGGATAGTAGATGGGACCTGGCTACATAGGGTCACAAGGAGAGTAGATGGGACCTAGCTACATAGGGTCAGAAGGATAGTAGATGGGACCTGGCTACATAGGGTCAGAAGGAGAGTAGATGGGACCTGGCAACATAGGGTCAGAAGGATAGTAGATGGGATCTGGCTACATAGGGTCAGAGGGATAGTAGATGGGACCTGGCTACATAGGATCAAAAGGATAGTAGATGGGACCTGGCTACATAGGGTCAGAAGAATAGTAGATGGGACCTGGCTACATAGGGTCAGAAGGATTGTAGATGGGACCAGGCTACATAGGCTCAGAAGGATTGTAGATGGGACCTGGCTACATAGGGTCAGAAGGATAGTAGATGGAACCTGGGTCAGAAGGATAGTAGATGGGGCCTGGCTACATATGGTCAGAAAGATAGTAGATGGGACCTGGTTACATAGGTTCAGAAGGATAGTACATGGGACCTGGGTCAGAAGGATAGTAGATGGGACCTGGCTACATAGGGTCAGAAGGACAGTAGATGGGACCTGGCTACATAGGGTCAGAAGGATAATAGATGGACCTGGGTCAGAAGGATAGTAGATGGGACCTGGCTACATATGGTCAGAAGGATAGTAGATGGGACCTGGTTACATAGGGTCAGAAGGGTAGTAGATGGGACCTGGGTCAGAAGGATAGTAGATGGGACCGGGCTACATAGGGTCAGAAGGATAGTAGATGGGACCTGGCTACATAGGGTCACAAGGAGAGTAGATGGGACCTGGCTACATAGGGTCAGAAGGATAGTAGATGGGACCTGGCTACATAGGGTCACAAGGAGAGTAAATGGGACCTGGCTACATAGTGTCAGAAGGATAGTAGATGGGACCTGGCTACATAGGGTCAGGAGGATAGTAGATGGGACCTGGGTACATAGGGTCACAAGGAGAGTAGATGGGACCTGGCTACATAGGGTCAGAAGGATAGTAGATGGGACCTGGCTACATAGGGTCAGAAGGATAGTAGATGGGACCTGGCTACATAGGGTCACAAGGAGAGTAAATGGGACCTGGTTACATAGGGTCAGGAGGATAGTAGATGGGACCTGGTTACATAGGGTCAGGAGGATAGTAGATGGGACCTGGGTACATAGGGTCAGAAGAATGGTGCACCGGCAAACAACAAAAAAAACATTAAGATAAGTTAATGAAAAGAAAATGTAGCGTTAAACATATCGTTTTTTAATGCATCATTATCAGGTAAGTTCCCATTGCTGACAAATGTGCAGAGCAGCAGCACTGCATACAGAAACATCATGTTGTAAACTGGAAGTTAATATAATATAACACACAGCCTGACGACACGTACCTCTGGAAAATACAGAAATAATGTGAGATCAATAAATGTAGTGCCAATCATGTTGGAGGTCAATTAGATAATCAAAACATGTTGTTTATGCTTTACACACCAAGTGTTGTCATCGATTCCTTGTAGAGATGCCACACTGCTGCTTTTGTCACATGGGACGGCAGCAGCTTTCCTCCAAAGTGTTGCTGTCCTGGGTGGCGTCCTGGTAACACTATGGCATTATCCTCTGCGTAGTTGTTGATGAAGTTCACCACTTTCTGCAAGTCCTCATGCTTCAGGTGTAACCTGTGCTCGGACCAGCTCTCTTTCTGATGGGAGGCATTAGACCATTCTCCTTGTATGAGGAGAGACAGGTGTGTTCTACAGGTCTTTCTGATGGGAGGCATTAGACCATTCTCCTTGTATGAGGAGAGACAGGTGTGATATACAGGTATTTCTGATGGGAGACATTAGACCATTCTCCTTGTATGAGGAGAGTCAGGTGTGTTCTACAGGTCTTTCTGATGGGAGACATTAGACCATTCTCCTTGTATGAGGAGAGTCAGGTGTGTTCTACAGGTCTTTGTGATGGGAGACATTAGACCATTCTCCTTGTATGAGGAGAGTCAGGTGTGTTCTACAGGTCTTTCTGATGGGAGGCATTAGACCATTCTCCTTGTTTGACTGATGAGGAGAGACAGGTGTGCTCTACTCATGCTGAAAGACAAATTCCAGATACTAATATTTTGGCATTATTATACAGTAGATAGCCATATTCACCCCCAGACACACCTGGCTAACTTGATGGGTCATGTAATCATCTGGCGAAGTGGAGTCTTTTGTTTAGACATGCTAGCTAAACAATCAACCATAATCATAATCCGTAAAGAACTAACAATACAAACAGATTGTCATAACTAGCTAAAGTTATCCAAATAAGTTCGATATTAGCTAGTTAGCTAGCTAACACTAGGCTACACATAGCAATGCGAAATGGCATTCTGAGATAACATTACTACACACAGATCACAAACATAATGTTAGCTAGCGAGCCAGACCTCTAACTTCAGCTAGCTAGCTAACAGTACGCTTTAACTTGCAATGTAAGCAACTTTCTGAAATTAGGAACGTATAATATCTGAAACTGTAGCTAGACACTTACCGTATACATGGATGAAAACTTCACAGGCAGACCCTTTCATTAAATAAGACATCCTGTGTCGTTTCCGTTGCTTGGCCCGTTGTTGTGTCAAGTCTCTCTGATTCACACTGACCGTGTACAATGCCATAAAAATCATCTTATGAAGCTGTAGCCCCCACCCACTCTGACCATTTTACTCCCCCTAGCAGAGCTGGTTAGGCTGTTTTCATGTTATCCAGAGCGTTGGTGACTGTAACTGTGCTGCTGGCGCAATTTACACTTTTTTTGCTGACGTTTACTGACACCGACCATATTCAACCGGAGTTGAGAGTTTGAAAATTCATCAGTCATTCTGCACTCAGACGAGAGTGCTCTGAAACAGTTGTTGCAGTGACGTTCTATTGAAATAGATACTTGCATAGTTTAGTCTTTAGTTCAGTTCTAATAGGTGATTCATTTTTTTTTTAAAGCCGTGTTAGACAGGACTACATACTGACCAGATCAAATAGACAGAAGCATGCTATACGGCAGACCAATCCAAACTAATCTCTCGGCATGTCCAGCCCGCTCATGATTTCAGCCGATCATGACTAGCGGGAAGGTTGCTGACTTTTTCTGTGGCTTAACAAACTAGGCTCGTAATTTAACAGTTGTATTCGTATTTACATATACACGTTTGCTATTAAGGCACATTAAAAATGCACATGTTCGCGAAAGCATTCTGATTTTAGAAAAGTTCACGTTCCAACGGCTCTTCTATGAAGTAGATACCCGCAACATATGCCTAGTTTCCTGAAACGGGTCACATATGTGGAAAATCCTTCAAGACTGTTGGAAAAGCATTCCTCATGAAGCTGGTTGAGAGAATGCCAAGAGTGTGCAAAGCTGTCATCAAGGCAAATGATGGCTAATTTGAAGAACCTCAAATATAAAATATATTTAGATTTGTTTAAATGTTTTATTATATTTCCTTCATTATTTTCCCTACCACCCCTCCCCAAACCTTACCACCCCTCCCCAAACCTTACCACCCCTCCCCAAACCTTACCACCCCTCCCCTAACCCTACCACCACTCCCCAAATCCTACCACCCCTCCCCTAACCCTACCACCACTCCCCAAACCTTACCACCCCTCCCCTAACCCTACCACCCCTCCCCAAACCTTACCACCCCTCCCCTAACCCTACCACCACTCCCCAAACCTTACCTCCCCTCCCCAAACCTTACCACCAATCCCCAAACCTTACCACCCCTCCCCAAACCTTACCACCATTCCCCAAACCTTACCACCCCTCCCCAAACCTTACCACCCCTCCCCTAACCCTACCACCACTCCCCAAACCCTATCACCCCTCCCCTAACCCTACCACCACTCCCCAAACCTTACCACCCCTCCCCTAACCCTACCACCACTCCCCAAACCTTACCACCCCTCCCCTAACCCTACCATCCCACCCCTAACCCTACCACCGCTCCCCTAACCCTACCACCGCTCCCCAAACCTTACCACCCCTCCCCAAAGCTTACCACCCCTCCCCAAACCTTACCACCCCTCCCCAAACCTTACCACCCCTCCCCAAAGCTTACCACCCCTCCCCAAACCTTACCACCACTCCCCAAACCTTACAACCACTCCCCAAACCTTACCACCACTCCCCAAACCTTACCACCCCTCCCCTAACCCTACCATCCCTCACCAAACTCTGCCTAGAAGGCCAGCATCCCGGAGTTGCTTCTTCACTGTTGACGTTGCGACTGGTGTATTGCGTGTACTATTTAATGAAGCTGCCTGTTGAGGACTTGTGAGGCGTCTGTTTCTCAAACTAGACACTCTAATGTACTTGTCCTCTTGCTCAGTTGTGCAGCGGGGCCTCCCACTCCTCTTTTCTGATGATCAATTAGCCTTTTAAAAGGATAAACTTGGATTAGCTAACACAACGTGCCATTGGAACATAGGAGTGATGGTTGCTGATAATGGGCCTCTGTACATCTATGTAGATATTCCATTAAAAATCATCAAAGTCGTTTCCAGCTACAATAGTCACTTACAACATGACTAATGTCTACACTGTATTTCTGATCAATTTGATGTTATTTTAATGCTTTTCTTTCAAAAACATCGACATTTCTAAGTGACCCCAAACTCTTTAACGGTGTTGTAATATTTGTTCTGGCTTTTCTGGTGGATTAAACTGAAATTACAATCAAACTTCTATGTTTTAAAAAAATATAAATATTTTGGAGATTATTTCATTTTCAAATAACCAAAAGTGAGAGGTTGTAATCTGAATAAAGGGAAAAAGGCCCTTCTTGAGACATTCTTAAGAATATGTTAGAGAACCAGTTCAGAATTAAGTATAACATTTGTATGACTGAAGCCTTTAGTGAGATGTCTAATGCTTTAATATTTAATCAGTTCTGAATTCATATTCATTATATAAATACACCAGTTGAATTATGTCTGGCTTGCCATTCCAAATAAAATCAAATGTTTTTTTTTCACATAATTTTCAAAAACAATTCGATAGGTGTAGGCAGGTCCATAAGTAAATAGATAAACTGTGATATGACTAAAGAGTTAATCAGGGTGAGTTTTCCACGAATAGAAAGGCATTTTCATTCCCACGGTAGCAAGATCTTTCTTTCAGGATATTACAAATTACAGACCTCTACATGCTTTGTAAGTAGGAAAACATGCAAAATCGGCAGTGTATCAAATACTTGTTCTCCCCACTGTATATGGAGTTAATCAAAATTGGGTTTGTTTTCTAATTCTTTGTGGGTCTTTGAAGTCTGAGAGAAATATGTGTCTCTAATATGGTCATACATTTGGCATGGGGTTAGGAAGTGCAGCTCAGTTTCCACCTCATTTTGTGGGCAGTGTGCACATAGCCTGTCTTCTCTTGAGAGCCAGGTCTGCCGACAGCAGCCTTTCTCAATAGCAAGGCTATGCTCACTGAGTCTGTATGTGGCTGATGTGAAATGGCTAGCTAGTTAGAGATGGGTAACGATGCTTTGTGAGTGACTGTGGTTGATGTGTGCAGAGGGTCCCTGGTTTGAGCCCAGGTTAGGGCGAGGAGAGGGACGGAAGTTATACTGTTACATGTACATAGTCAAAGCTTTGCTTAATTTTGGGTTTAGTCACAGGGGTCAGGTATTCTGCCACTGTGTACTCTGTTTAGGGCCAAATAGCATTCCAGTTTGTTTTGTTAATTCTTTCCAATGTGTCAAGTAATTCTATTTTTGTTTTCTCATGATTTGGTTGGGTCTAACAGTGTTGCTGTCCTGGGGCTCTGTGGGGTCTGTTTGTGTTTGTGAACAGAGCCCCAGGACCAGCTTGCTTAGGGGACTCTTCTCCAGGTTCATTTTTTTGTACCTTTATTTAACTAGGCAAGTCAGTTAAGAACAAATTCTTATTTTCAATGACGGTCTAGGAACAGGGGCCTGTTCGGAGGCAGATCGACAGATTTGTACCTTTTCAGCTCGGGGGTTTGAACTTGCAACCTTCCGGTTAACCATCTCTCTGTAGGTGAGGGCTTTGTTATGGAAGGTTTGAGAATCACTGATTTTTAGATGGTTGTAGATTTGTAATAGCTATTTTCTGGATTTTGATCATTAATGGCAATCGTCCTAATTATGCTTTGAATTCATTATTTGGTGTTTTCCTTTGGAGGATATTTTTAGTGGATTGTTGGTTGGTGAGCGGACCGCAGACCTCACAACCATAGAGGGATATAAAAGGGTTCTAGAACTTTTAGTTATTTTTAGCCAGATCCTTATTGGGATGTCAAATTGCATGTTCCTTTTGATGGCATAGAAGGCTCTTCTTGCCTTGTCTCTTAGACCATTCACAGACCTGTGGAAGTTACCTGTGGCGCTGATGTTTAGGTCGAGGTACTTATAGTTTTGTGTGTGGTCTAGGGCAACGGTGTCTAGATGGAATTTGTATTTATGGTCCTGGAAACTGGACCTTTTATGAAACACCATTATTTTGGTCTTACTGAGATTTACTGTCAGGGCCCCAGGTCTGACAGAATCTGTGTAGAAGATCTATGTGCTGCTGTAGGCCCTCCTTGGTTCGGTGACAGAAGCACCAGATCATCTGCAAACAGTAGACATTTGACTTCAGATTCTAGTAGGGTGAGGCTGGGTGCTGCAGACTGTTCTAGTACCTTCAGCAATTCATTGATATATACGCTGAGTGTACAAAATATTAAGAACACCTTCCTAATATTGAGTTGCTCTGTTGTCCTCAGAACACAATTCATCTGGACATGGACTCAACAAGTTGTTTGAAAGCTTTCCACAGGGATGCTGGCCCATGTTGACGCCAATTCTTCCCAGAGTTGGGTCAAGTTAGCTTGATGTCCTTTGGGTGGTGGATAGGGCTGTTGTGGTGACCGTGTCATGAAGGCAGTCAAATTCCATGTTACTGTTTAGTCACGGTAATTAGGCTTCTCCAAGCTCTGATGCTGCTGGTCATTAGTAGCCTGCCAAACTTGCTAACTGTCTGGTAATCAGCACTGTATTGTCCCTCTAATCACTCTGACATCAATGCAAATGTAATGGAAAATGAAATCAAACACTTCGTGAGAGCCCATGAGCAACATTTCTATAGGCTATACAACTACCTGAGAAAACAGAGTGATGGCCTCTACTAAAAAGAGGAGGATCCCATCAGCTTTCTATTGGCTAGCCTACTATATTTATTTCTCAACTCTCCTAATATTAAGCACATTGCTTCTCTTTACAACAGGAGTATTGTAAGGTACTGGGTGTCGTGAGTGTGAAGTCAGGCGCAGGAAAACAGAGAGTTCAATATAGTGCTCTTTTAATGCACACACGGTGAACCACGGCCATCCCACTAAACACTGGGTGCTCAAAACAAAATGCCCTAGACACGGGGAACGAGGAATAGTCCAGCACTATATACGAACATACACCAACACGTTCGTCTGTATCAAACACCAGGGTTACAATAATCAATCACGCACAAAAAAACGGGCGGGCCGGCTGACTAATAAGCCCAACTAATACAACCAACTCAAAACAGGTGTAATCAATAAACACATAAGGAGGGGGAGAAAAGAATCAGTGGCAGCTAGTAGGCCGGCGACGACGACCACCGAGCACCACCCGAACGGGAAGGGGAGCCACCTTCGGTAGGAGTAGTGACAAGTATAGTACCTGGCTGGCATGACAATTCATTACGGGAAAAGCATCCTCCATTCCCTATTTAAGTGTATAAATTACATATATTTTTTCCCTATTTCAAGATAGGTGCATGATAATGGTCCATTCTAAATAAAAACAAATTTCACACACATATTATTTAGTATATGTAAAGACAAGATTACATCAAGAATAATCTGATGCGTGACAACGGGTTTAGAGCCTAACAAACAGCGCAAGAAGAAGAAGAAGGAAGATCATTTTCACCATAAAAATGCTATCATAAATCATCATGCTAATAAAAGCATTACAGGTGCAGTAATCTGTAAGCTGCTCTGACAGCTGGTGCTTAAAGCTCCTGAGGGAGATATGAGTCTCCAGCTTCAGAGATTTTTGCAGTTCGTTCCAGTCATTGGCAGCAGAGAACTGGAAGGAAAGACGACCAAAGGAGGAATTGGCTTTGGGGGTGACCAGTGAGATACACCTGCTGGAGCACATGCTACAAGTGGGTGCTGCTATGGTGACCAGTGAGTTGAGATAAGGCAGGGCTTTACCTAGCAGAGACATGTAGATAACCTGTAGCCAGTGGGTTTGGCGATGAGTATGAAGCGAGGGCCAACCAACGAGAGCGTACAGGTCGCAATGGTGGGTAGTGTATGGGACTTTGGTGACAAAATGAATGGCACTGTGATAGACTGCATCCACTGCATCAACTGTTTGTTGAGTAGAGTGTTGGAAGCTATTTTATAGATGACATCACCGAAGTCTCAAGCTACAAATCTGTCTTACCCCAAGGCCCTGTGGAAAGAAATGTGTGTGCTTTTTGCCAATTTTAATTGCACACTTGATATTTGTGTTCATAGATTTTATAATGTTGTATGTTTTCCCCCCCAACACCGCTTTCCATCAATTTGTATAGCAGATCCTTTTGCCAAATTGAGTCAGAAGTTTTTTTGAAATCAAGAAAGCATGAGAAGACTTTGTTTTGGTGTGTTTGTATGTCAATTAGGGTGTGCAGGTTGAATACGTGGTCTGTCGTACAATATTTTGGTAAGAAGACAATTTGACATTTGCTCAGGAAATTGTTTTCTCTGAGGAAATGTAGAAATCTACCGTAAATGATATTATATATATATATATATATATATATATATATATGCTGTTGACGCATATCCCATGGTAGTTATTGGGGTCAAATGTGTCTCCAGGACGCCAGAGCAGAGGATGATGTTAACGAGTTTAGGTACAGTCAAATGGAATTTGTGGTCTGTATATTTCATAATTTCATTTAGGATGCAATCAACACAACAGGCCTTTTTGTGTTGGAGGATATGTATTTTGTATTGTAGTTCATCCAGTGTTATTGGAGAATCCAGTGGGTTCTGGTCGTCTTTAACAGCTGATTGGAGAATCCAGTGGGTTCTGGTCGTCTTTAACAGCTGATTGGAGAATCCAGTGGGTTCTGGTCATCTATAACAGCTGATTGGAGAATCCAGCGGGTTCTGGTCATCTTTAACAGCTGATTGGAGAATCCAGTGGGTTCTGGTCGTCTTTAACAGCTGATTGGAGAATCCAGCGTGTTCTGGTCATCTTTAACAGCTGATTGGAGAATCCAGTGGGTTCTGGTCGTGTTCCAATTTTCCAAAAAGTGATTCGATTCTAAAGTACATTGAGTTGATTTCTGACATGCTGTTCCTCCTTTTGTCTTAGTGTATTTCTGTACTGTTTTAGTGATTCTGGCTGTTCTCTTCTCAGATGCCTCTCATCTCTTTGACTCTCCAGAAGAGAGGCTGAAGAGAATAAGAGTTAAATGGGTGAGAGAGAAAGAGACATGGAAGGAGACGGAGAGGAAAAGCCCAACAGAACTTGCTGACATGGATCATATGTTAATTACCACGGTGCGGGGACAGCTGTGTGTTGTAATCGGCCACGGCACTCCATTAAAACTTCAATAGCTGCTGTGACTCGAGCCTTCATCGGCCCAAACGGCACCCTATTGACCAGAGCCATATGGGGCCCATACGAAACAGAAAGTTATTTTGTCTACGAAACGGTACCCTATTCCCTATGGGCCCTGGTCAACAGTAGTGCACTATGTAAGGGTGCCATTTGGGAGGTAGGGGAGGCAGTGTCCAGGAAAGGCTGTGCTGCAGCACCCTCTTATTAATTGATTTGACTTCCGTCTGAACACCAGAGACCCAAAGAGGATCACTAGCTTCTAAAAACAAATTTGCTGTGTATTAACAGTTAACACAAGCACATACAGTCTGAATTCTGCAATTTGGGCTGTAGTCACGGCCAATAGCTTTGGTGTTGTGACCAAAGAAAGGTTTCTAAATAGTTTGGAAATGCATAAACAAAAACTGTTCAGTTGTGCGGATGATGAGTACCAGTCAAAAGTTTGGACATACCTACTTTTTCAAGGGTTTTCTTAATTTGTACTTTTTTCTACATTGTAGAATAATACTGAAGACATCAACATGATGAAGTAACACATGGAATCATTTAGTAACCCATTTTTCTTTTAAACAAAACTAAATATATTTTATTTTTTACAGTCTTCCAACCTTTTGCCTTGATGACAGCTTTGCACACTCTTGGCATTTTCTCAACCAGCTTAACCTGAAATGCATTTCCAACAGTCTTGAAGGAGTTCCCAAACAATCTCAAATGGGTTAAAGTAGGGTGATTGTGGAGACCAGGTCATCTGATCATTCATTGATCCAATAGCCCTTATACAGCCTGGAGGTGTGTTGGGTCATTGTCTTGTTGAAAAAACAATGATGGTCCCACGAAATGCAAACCAGATAGGATGGTGTATCGCTGCAGAAAAGCTTAAACAGAATAAAGGACCACATTAATTGTTTTCTAAATACTATTTAGGGCGTTCAGATAAACAGGTTATTATGAATGTAGATTTTTCCATTTGAAAATTAAAAATAATAAGTAATTAATGTTTCCTTCATTAGCTAGCTTCCACTCCATTGTGCTCGTTTCACACCTGATTAATTCAAACAAATCATTCCTGTTACCTAGATCATTGACATTCAGTAGTCCTACTGAAGAGAACAGATTTAGTATGAATAACGCTACTTAGAATGAATAACACTATGCAAACTCTCTGTATGTTGTTGTAATACACAGTTAGTCCCGGCATATATATCTATATAGAGAGAGAGACAGAGAGAGACCGAGAGAGACCGAGAAAGCGAGACCGAGAGAACGAGACCGAGGAGAGAGCGAGAGGGGCAGTGATAAAGAGACAGAGAGAGAAGGTGAGAGACAGAGACTGTGAGAGAAAAAGACTGTGAGAGACAGAGACTGTGAGAGACAGAGACTGTGAGAGACAGAGACTGTGAGAGACAGAGACTGTGAGAGACAGAGACTGTGAGAGACAGAGACTGTGAGAGAAAAAGACTGTGAGAGACAGAGACTGTGAGAGACAGAGACTGTGAGAGACAGAGACTGTGAGAGACAGAGACTGTGAGAGACAGAGAGAGCGAGAGAGAGAGAGAGCGAGAGAGAGAGGGGCAGTGATAAAGAGCCAGAGAGAGAACGTGAGAGACAGAGACTGTGAGAGACAGACTGTGAGAGCGAGAGAGAGATAAAGGGACAGAGAGAGAGAGGGAGAGAGAGAGAGAGAGAGAGAGAGAGATACACCAGGACATATACAGAATATTACCCCTACAACACTATGTCACCAGGACATATACAGGATACTACCCTCTACAACACTATGTCACCTTCACTATGTCGCCAGGACATATACAGGATATTACCGTCCAGAAAACTATGTCACCAGGACATATACAGGATACTACCCTCCACAACACTATGTCACCAGGACATATACAGGATGCTACCCTCTACAACACTATGTCACCAGGACATATACAGGATACTACCCTCTACAACACTATGTCCCCAGGACATATACAGTATGCTACCCTCCCTCCACAACACTATGTCACCAGGACATATACAGGATATTACCCTACACAACACTATGTCACCAGGACAAATACAGGATAATACCCTCCACAACACTATGTCACCAGGACATATACAGGATAATACCCTCCACAACACTATGTCACCAGGACATATACAGGATAATACCCTCCACAACACTATGTCACCAGGACAAATACAGGATAATACCCTCCACAACACTATGTCACCAGGACATATACAGGATATTACCCTCCAAAACGTTACCTTCACTATGTCACCAGGACATGTACAGGATACTACCCTCCACAACACTATGTCACCAGGACATATACAGCATAATACCCTCCACAACACTATGTCACCAGGACATATACAGGATAATACCCTCCACAACACTATGTCACCAGGACATATACAGGATATTACCCTCCACAACATTACCTTCACTCCAAATTAAATCTCCAAAACTACAACCTGATTTCGAACAAAATTACCTGTAAGAATTCCTACTTCCAAACATTCTTATTTCCAAGCTATACAGCAAGTCCTCTGACTAAAAAAACAACAGTAACCTGAAAACACCATCCAACCTGGAACTGAGTGAGCAATGTTTAGTCTGAAGCTGTTTTTTATTTTTAAAGCCAAGAAGAAAAATAAATTTACAATTATATACTTTATCGATAAGGACTGAATGCTAATTTAAGGCTGCCAAGCTTGCTAGGACAGAACAGATACATCTTAAACTGGCACTGAGGTGTGAAGTGAGAGGTGTCAAAGCCCTTGAGCCCAACAATGGAAGGAGAGTCTCACAGCCGACCCCACCCAATTGCAGAGGCCTTTGAAGCCCCCTCCTGCTGTTATGAGGTAATTACAATGCAGTACCCTCTAGATGTAAAAAATATATAAGGCACGAAAATAACTCCTTATGCAATATCAAGAGACACTTTTTGCTGACTATTATAAAAATGGGAAAATAAGCAACTTAATCTTCCACACAGTCCTACATCTAGACTACAGCATCACCAGCCACATCCACCCCCCCCCCCCCCCCCCCAAGTCAACCATGCCTACACCCCATTTAGGCGCCCTCAGATCAGACCTATGCCACTCCTGCCCACCCCATGCCCCCTACTCCCGCAAAGAGGACCTCAACATACTCCCAGGCTGTGAGCAGGCAAACAGGCTCAACCCCCACTCTTACACTAGCCCAAGCCAAAGAAATGTACCAGATGCTCAGCAGGCTCTGGTCACACTTACTGGCCTGAGGCCAAACCACACGACTAACAACATTGGACACTTTATGGAACACAAAGCGATCTCATCTGCCTTTGGCCTAAAGAGCAGGAACCCGGACTTATTCAAAGAAATCGGAAATACAGACATGGTCATCCTACAAGAAACCTGGTATAGAGGAGACGGACCCACTGGTTGCCCTCTAGGTTACAGAGAGCTGGTAGTCCCATCCACCAAACTACCAGGTGTGAATCAGGGAAGGGACTCAGGGGGTATGCTAATTTGGTGTAGAGCAGACCTAACTCCCTCTATTAAATTAATCAAAACATTTGGCTAGAAATTCAAAAGGAAATGATCTGAACAGAGAAAGATGTCCTCCTGTGTGCTACCTATATCCCCCCACTAGAACCCCCATACTTTAATGAAGACAGCTTCTCCATCCTGGAGGGGGAAATCAATCATTTCCAGACCCAGGAACATGTACTATTCTGTAGTGACCTAAATTCCAGAACTGGACAAGAACCTGACACTCTCAGCACACAGGGGGACAAACACCTACCTGGAGGGACAACATTCCCTCCCCCACATTCCCTCCCCCACAGCTCATTGTGATTGAAGAATCCATAGACTAACAACTTCTGGGAAAATAGGAAAACACTAAACAAACAACACAAAGAGTTCTGTATCCAAAACGGAGATGTATGGTTAAACCACTTCTCCAATCTTTTTGACCCTATAACAAAGAACAACAGCAAAAACATATACATGATCAAATACAAAATCTTAAAATCAAGTATTAAAGACAAGCAGAACCCACTGGATTCTACAATTACACAAAATACAAACCCTCCAGCCCCAAAAGGCCTGTGGTGTTGATGGTATCCTACATAAAATGATCAAATATACAAACCACAAATTTAAATTGGCTATACTTAAACTCTTTAACATCATCCTTAGCTCTGGTATCTTCCCCAATATTTGGAACCAAGGACTCATCACCCCAATCCACAAAAGTGGATTTGACCCCAGTAACTACTGCGGTATGTAATGGGTCTCGTCCTCTTCTGAAGAGGAGTAGCGAGAAGGATCAGAGGACCAATGCGCAGCGTGGTAAGTGTCCATAATGTTTAATCAAAATGAACACTGAAATACGAAACAATAAACGTGAATCAACAACACAAACGAAACAGTCCCGTTTGGCACAAACACTGACACGGAAAATAAACACCCACAACTCAAAAGTGAAACCAGGCTACCTAAGTATGATTCTCAATCAGGGACAACGATTGACAGCTGCCTCTGATTGAGAACCATACCAGGCCGAACACAGAAATCCCAAATTATAGAAAAACTAACATAGACAACCCACCCAACTCACGCCCTGACCATACTAAAACAAAGATATAATAACAGAACTAAGGTCAGAACATACCAGGGTAACGTTGGGAAAATACTCTGCATTATCATTAACAGCAGACTTGTACATACCCTCAGTGAAAACAATGTAATGAGCAAATGTCAAATTCGCTTTTTACCAAATTTCCGTACAACCGACCACGTAATCACCCTGCACACCCTAATTGTTTTTGAGGATTGTAGTATACTCTATTATTTAATATAGTGTTTTTGAGGATTGTAGTATACTTTATTATTTAATATAGTGTTTTTGAGGATTGTAGTATACTCTATTATTTAATATAGTGTTTTTGTTGTATTAACTTAGACATAGAAGTAGAGGATATCTCCTTCAGGATATCTACTGGAGATATACAAAAATAGGCCATTTTCCATAACCTGTAGATAGGTAGGTAGGTAGGTACATAGGTAGATAGGTAGGTAGGTAGGTAGTTAGCTAGCTAGCTAGGTGGGAACAGATAGTTCAGAGCTTCTGCTCTTTCCTATAAATAATAGGGAACACAATATATGGTCTATACATGGCATGTAGGTTTCCCACTTATGGGTGGCACAAATTGTGATACAGGGAAGGGGAATGGACAAGGTATATGCAAATTACAACTATAGTATTTACAATAATTAAAAAGTGGAGTGTTTTTGTGGACTGTATTTAAAAAAAAAAGTGAATACAGTACTATTTACTATAGTATTCTACAGATTACTGTATGTACCACACATGATGGAGGTATACTACAGTGTGTAGTATAGTATTCTACAGTTTACTACAGTTTACTATAACATACTTCAGTAAATACTCTAGTATTCTACATGTTGGTCTTAGACAGGTGTGATGTCGTTGATGTTTGTGTGCGTCTGTCTGTTGTCTTTTGTTTGTATATGTTTATATTGTTTGAAAAAAAATCTCACAAACAAAAAACAAATACTGTAGTATTCTATAGTAAACTGTGGTATTTTTCATGCCGGGCTACTGCTGAAAGAGAGCAAGAGACATCAGGGTAGAGTTATCTCCCTGGGCTGCTGCTAGACATCAGGGTAGAGTTATCTCCTTGGACTGCTCCTAGACATCAGGGTAGAGTTATCTCATTGGACTGCTCCTAGACATCAGGGTAGAGTTATCTCCTTGGACTGCTCCTAGACATCAGGGTAGAGTTATCTCCTTGGACTGCTCGTAGACATCAGGGTAGAGTTATCTCCTTGGACTGCTCCAAGACATCAGGGTAGAGTTATCTCATTGGACTGCTCCTAGACATCAGGGTAGAGTTATCTCATTGGACTGCTCCTAGACATCAGGGTAGAGTTATCTCCTTGGACTGCTCCTAGACATCAGGGTAGAGTTATCTCCTTGGGCTGCTGCTAGACATCAGGGTAGAGTTATCTCCTTGGACTGCTCGTAGACATCAGGGTAGAGTTATCTCCTTGGACTGCTCCAAGACATCAGGGTAGAGTTATCTCCTTGGACTGCTCCTAGACATCAGGGTAGAGTTATCTCATTGGACTGCTCCTAGACATCAGGGTAGAGTTATCTCCTTGGACTGCTCCTAGACATCAGGGTAGAGTTATCTCCTTGGGCTGCTGCTAGACATCAGGGTAGAGTTATCTCCTTGGGTTGCTCCTACACCCAAAACAACCTAAAATAACACTTCTCAGAGAGAGAAGTTGGCTGTGTACCATCATGCCTGAGGCACCCCTGGAGCCAAGCCAGTGCCCAAAACACAGACAGAGAAGTTCTCCTTCTCTCCCTTTCTCTCTTCAGCTGCTCTGAATCAGACCCAAATCCCTGTGGTCTCCACCAGCCCTGGGTCCCATCCCTGGGTCACAATCCCCCTGGACTCCACCAGCTCTGGGTCACAATCCCCCTGGACTCCACCAGCCCTGGGTCACATGTCTACTCTAGACCAAACCCTCCTCACCCATTCTCCCCTTGCTCCCCTCATTCACTGGCCATCATAATAATGTACCATTTGTGCTTCAAACTGCATTCCCCACAGACAGGCCTGATTGGGAAGGAAAATGTTATGACTTCTAACACACCCTTCCCCCACCTCTTCTATCTCCCTCTCTTTTTTTCTCAATTCAATTAAATGTAATTCAATACAATGGACTTTATTGGCATGGGAAACATTCCCAAAGCAAGTGAAATAGATAATGAACAAAAGTGAAATAAAAAGTGAACAGTCAACATTAAACTCACAAAAGTTCCAAAGGAGTAGAGGCATTTAAAATGTCATATTATGGCAGAGCAGGGGAGGGTGTAGTGGGCGTATTCAACCCACCTGTGTTGCAGAACGTCTTCCAGAACCGGGACGAGAACTGAGGACCCCGGACGGAGACCATGTCCACCGGGAGTCCATGGATCCGGAAGATGTGCTGGTGTTGTAACGATAAATGTTAAATTACAAAAGGGAAAATAAATTAACGTAAATATGGGTTGTGTTTACAATGGTGTTTGTTCTTCACCGTTTGCCCTTTTCTTGTGGCAACAGGTCACAAATCTTGCTGCTGTGATGGCACACTGTGGTATTTCACCCAATAGAACTGGGTTTGTTTTTGAATTCTTTGTGGGTCTGTGTAGTCTGAGGGAAATATGTGTCTCTAATATGGTCATAAATTTGGCAGGAGGTTAGGAAGTGAAGCTCAGTTTCCACCTAATTTTGTGAGCAGTGTGCACAAGGCCTGTCTTCTCTTGAGAGCCAGGAGTGCCTACGGTGGCTTTTCTCAATAACAAGGCTATGCTCACTGAGTCTGTACATAGTCAAAGCCTTTCTTAATTTTGGGTCAGTCACAGTGGTCAGGTATTCTGCCGCTGTGTACTCTCTGTTTAGGGCCAAATAGCATTCTAGTTTGCTCAGTTTTTTTGTTAATTCTTTCCAATGTGTCAAGTAATTATCTTTTTGTTTTCTCATGATTTGTTTGGGTCAAATTGTATTGCTGTCCTGGGGCTCTGTGGGGTCTGTTTACGTTTGTGAATAGAGCCCCAGGACCAGCTTGCTTCTGCATGCAGAACATCAATTTGATGTTTGTCCTATTTTGAGAATTTGTGGATGGGAGCGGACCCCAGACCTCACAACCATAAATGGCAATGAGTTCTATAACTGATTCAAGTATTTTTAGCCAGATCCTAATTGGTATGTTGAATTTTATGTTCCTTTTGATGGCATAGAAGGCCCTTCTTGCATTGTCTCGCAGATCGTTCACAGCTTTGTGGAAGTTACCTGTAGCGCTGATGTTTAGGCCGGGGTATGTATAGTTTTTGTGTGCTCTAGGGCAACGGTGTCTAGATGGAATTTGTATTTGTGGTCCTGGCGACTGGACCTTTTTTGGAACTCCATTATTTTGTCTGTGATTTACTGTCATGCCCATGTAGAGTTATCTCAGTCTGACAAAATATGTCAGAAGATCAAGGTACTGCGGGCTCTTTATTTATTTTACCTTTATTTAACTAGGCAAGTCAGTTGAAGAACAAATTCTTATTTTCAATGCCCAGGTACAGTGGGTTAACTGCCTTGTTCAGGGGCAGAAAGACATATTCTTACCATGTTAACTCAGGGATTCGATCTTACAACCTTTCGGTTAACTAGGTTTCCAAGATGGCGTAGCAGTGCAGACGTTGTTTGTCGTTCTCCTGTGTAAATTGAGTTTTTTTCATTTTTTTTTGTATATTTTTCAATGTATTTCAATCGCTTTTTTCCATTTCTAAGTTAAATATACCTTACGGCAACCCGCCTCACCCAGTGTGATACGGAGCTGCTATTTTTAGACCTTATACCCAGAACCTAAATCAGCAGCTAGCCATCAGAGGCTAGCTATTAGCTACTAGCTATTTAGCTACTAGCTATATACATAGTCATTGTTAGCCACTGCTAGCAGCCTTTACCACTGCAGCCGTCTTCATCGACCTGGCCAAGGCTTTCGACTCTGTCAATCACCACATTCTTATCGGCGTACTCAACAGCATTGGTTTCTCAAATGACTGCCTCGCTTGGTTCACCAACTTCTTCTCAGAGTTCAGTGTGTCAAATCGGAGGGCCTGTTGTCCAGACCTCTGGCAGTCTCTATGGGGGTACCAAATGGTTCAATTCTCGGGCCAACTCTTTTCTCTGTATATATCAACGATGTTGCTCTTGATGCTGGTGATTCCTTGATACACCTCTATGCACACGACACCATTCTGTATACTTCTGGCCCTTTTTTGGACACTGTGTTAACGTTTTGTGTGTAGGGGGCAGTATTTTAGTTTTTGGCTAAAAAACGTACCCATTTGAAACTGCCTATTTTCTCAGCCCCAGAAACTAGAATATGCATATAATTGTCAGATTAGGATAGGAAACACTTTAATGTTTCCATAACTGTCAAAATATTGTCTGTGAGTTTAACAGAACTGATACTGCAGGCGAAAACCAAAGGAAAATCCAATCAGGAAGTGCCTCTTATTTTGAAACCTCTCTGTTCCTATGCATGCCTATCCTCCATTTAAAGGGATATCAACCAGATTTCTTTTTCTATGGCTTCCGTAAGGTGTCAACAGGCCTTAGACATTGTTTCAGGCTTTTATTTTGAAAAATAAGCGAGAAAGATCACATTGCGGAAGTGGATAGGTAGGGGCTCTCAGAGTGAGTTTTGCGCTACAGAGTAAAGCAGCCATTTTTTCTCATAAATACTTATGTCATGCAATAAAATGCAAATTATTTACTTAAAAATCATACAATGTGATTTTATGGATTTTTGTTTTAGATTTCGTCTCTCACAGTTGAAGTGTACCTATGATAAAAATTACAGACCTCTACATGCTTTGTAAGTAGGAAAACCTGCAAAATTGGCAGTGTATCAAATACTTGTTCTCCCCACTGTATACAGAATATTCCATGTCAGATATATATATTTTCCATTTTTTATTCAAATGGAATGGAGTAGAACAGCAAACACACACATGGCCACTGCGCCTGCTACTCCTCTCCATTTCCATATGAAATAGCCATTGGGTGCTGTTCAGGGGAGGCCCACAACAATGGCCGGAGTTGAACGGAACAGCACTTCACCTTAGTGACTGTTCCCTCTGCTCTATACAATTCATATCTGTTTATTTTATGTGATGATAAAAGGCTCATACAATACAAATATGTTTGCTAATGTTTTCTTTCACAGTGATAGCGACTCCGACTGGGAGCCCCCGGTGCCAAGCTGCCCGCTCTACCTCTGCACAGCATGGAGGCGTCGTTGTGTTCTGTGTCGCATGACCTGCACCACTTGTTCAGTTTGCCTCTGCTTTACATCAGAAAGAGACTGCTATGGGACATGGCACAGGCAGCAACATATTGTGTAGAGGACTTCCAAAGGGTCTACTGTTTTTTAAAATACTTTTTATCTAATATTTTTAAAAAAATGTTTACATATTTTTTTGGTGTGTTAGAATTGCTTTTTGATTTATTGTATATAGTTATTTGCACTGTTGTATATAGTCATAGGTCATTTCACCAATTCGGCCACTTTTCGGCCACATTTGGGCAACTTGTGTGGGACACCTGGGTGACTTCATGCTAAATGTCATGTAACTCACCCATTCCTGAAGTTATCAGTCTGAAACTTTGCACACCTACAGTCGCCCTCTTGTGTTATCCATCAAAATTATCTCCAGCATCCTATCTGACTGTGTGGCAATTCTAGTACATATGAAAGATGATGCTACAACAATAAAAAACAGAAAACGTATGCTCTTTCTTTCTCTTTTCTTCCACCAGAACTATTGTGTTATATTCTCCCACATTCAATTAACTTTTCCACAAACTGCCGAATGTTTCCATTCAAATGATACCAAGAATATGTATATCCTTGCCTCTGGGGCTGAGCTACAGGCAGTTAGATTAAGGTATGTCTTCAGGCAGAAAATTGAGAACAAGGGATGCAGCCATAAGAAGTCGGTAAATTGTAATTACTTCGCTACTATGGCCTATTTATTGCCTTACTTCCTTACTCCATTTGCACACACTGTATATAGCTTTTTCTATTGTGTTATTGACTGTACTTTTGTTTATTCCATATGTAACTCTGTGTTGTTTGTGTCACACTGCTTTGCTTTAACTTGGCCAGGTCGCAGTTGTAAACAACAACTTATTCTCACCTGGTCATCAATTTGATTAGCACACCCTCATGCCAAATTCAGTTAAAAGCCTAATGTGAAATCAAAAAAGCATGAGAAGGCTTTGCCTTTGTTTTGGTTTGTTTATTTGTCAATGAGGGTATGCAGGTTGAATACGTGGTCTGTTGTACAGTAATTTGGTAAAAAGCCAATTTTCTCAGTACATTGTTTTCACTGAGGTAATTTACGAGTCCGCTGTTAATGATAATGCAGAGGATTTTCCCAAGGTTACTGTTGATTCATTGATTCATCATTCATCTCCGGTAGTTATTGGGGTCAAATTTGTCTCCACTTTTGTGGATTTTATGTTGAGTCCACAATATATATCTCTTTCCCTAATTCTCTTTCTCTTTCTCTCTTATTTCTCTCTTATTTTTCTTCCTACTCTCACAATTAACTTTAAAAACAGAATCAGTTCCAGATTTACAAAACCCAGTATTGCTGAATATAAATAGTTAGTAATTCAAAATAGAGCCTGTCTCCATAACGATATATTCCTCCCTAACATCATTACTCATCATGTCTTAAACACATCTGGAGAAAGTGTTCTTGCTGTTTCTGTGGCTGTGCTTTATCAAATACAACTTTCTCGTCATGCCAGTCAAATAACTGAATAATTTCAACATCTTGATTATACAGAATGTATTTAGTTTGTTTTGAGAAATGACACAGATATCTGGAATATTCTTCTCAGACGGAGAGAGTCTTCTTTGCAGAGATCCTCAACTGCACCCCGAAGAGTCTTCTTTGCAGAGTTCCACAACTGCATCCCGAAGAGTCTTCTTGACAGAGATCCACAACTGCACCCAGAAGAGTCTTCTTTGCAGAGATCCACAACTGCATCCCGAATGGCACCCTATCCCCTATATTAATGCACTTATTTTGACCGGTGTAATACAGGCCAAAACATAGCCCAAGTAGTGCTTCATATTGGGGATAAGGGTACTGTTTAGGACACAACCCAACAACATGGAGTGTCTCAGAAGCCCTCAGTCATCCGGTGTATTGAATGGAATAAGGTTCTCCAGGCTGCTGTGGATTTGCCTAAGCAGAGGAAACATCCACTATGTAAACCAGCTCTTCAGTTAGAGGGCTTTGTAGAGGTCTTCACAGTGCATCTCAGTTGATAAAGAGCCTTTGTTGCCCAGACAACAACCCTTTTACCAAGCACACCCAACTCCCCTTCTCCCTCCCTCCCCAAACTCCCCCTTTCTCTTGGGTCAGTGTTATGTTTCAGAAGTGGGGAGGGGCTGGTGTGATATGGGGAGGGGGTTGCGTCAGGTCTGCCTCCCCCACTCTCTTCTCTTTGCTCTCCCACTTCCCTTTCCTCTTCCCCTCCTCCTCCTACCTCATTATGGGTACCGATGAAGGACGAAGTCGGAATTCAACTAAATTATTCTGCCTCTACCAGCCTCTCTCCTCCCCATTGCATCTCCCCCTCCTCCTTCCCCCTTCCTCCTGTCTTAAATCAAATCAAGGTTTTTTGGTCACGTACACAGTTTTTGCAGATGTTATCGACAGGTGCAGTGAAATGCTTATGTTTTTAGGTCCAACAGTGCAGAAATATCTAGCAATACAATAACAATACACACGCTATCCAAAAGAGAAAACAAAAAGAACAATAAATTACTAGAAATGTTCTGAGCAAATAATGTAAAGAAAAATCAGTAAAGACGTGTTTGTCGGCACCATCTTGTCATCTTGAGTCAGTGTGCAAAATAGCAACATTAGCGAAGCTAGCTAACTAGCTAACATTGTAATCTAGATCATGACCTTAGCAACACACATGGACATGCAATGCCCAACAACGCTACTGCCACCTTCTGGTTTGGAGCATTTTAACGAGGCTGAGTGGCTGACAACTTAAAGGTCTTTGCTGTGTGAAGACAAAAGAGCCGACACTCTGTTCACAGGTGCTAAGTTGTGGGTGGTAGAGCACACAAGCCTACTGGTGTGTCTGAGATATAACAGTCAGCTATATTACACATGAAAGGGAAATAGTGGAAAGAGAAGATTTATTCCATAACAGGGAAGATTTTCATCGTATTGTCATTGAAATTTAAAGGCAATGTTCCCGCTTTCACGGAGACTGCATTCAAAGTAAACTCTGCATATATCGGCTGAATTGAAAACTATGCTTACATTGCATAAATCAAATCAAATCAACTTGTATTTGTCACATGCGCCGAAAACAACAGGTGTGGACTTTACCGTGAAATGCTTAGTTACAAGCCCTTAACCAATAATGCAGTTCAAGAAATAGAGTTAACTAAATATTTACTAAATTAACTAAAGTAACTAAAGAATAATTATAATCATAAACTACAGTAAAATGTTTTATTAAAAATGAAATAAAAAGTAACACAATAAAAAAGCGAGGCTATATACAGGTGGTACTGGTACAGAGTCAATGTGGAGGCTATATACAGGGGGTACCAGTACAGAGTCAATGTGGAGGCTATATACAGGGGGTACCAGTACGGAGTCAATGTGGAGGCTATATACAGGGGGTACTGGTACAGAGTCAATGTGGAGGCTATATACAGGGGGTACCGGTACAGAGTCAATGTGGAGGACATATACAGGGGGTACCGGTACAGAGTCAATGTGGAGGCTATATACAGTGGGTACTGGTACAGAGTCAATGTGGAGGCTATATACAGGGTGTTACGGTACAGAGTCAATGTGGAGGCTATATACAGGGGGTACTGGTACAGAGTCAATGTGGAGGCTATATACAGGGGGTACCGGTACAGAGTCAATGTGGAGGCTATATACAGTGGGTACTGGTACAGAGTCAATGTGGAGGCTATATACAGGGGGTACCGGTACAGAGTCAATGTGGAGGCTATATACAGTGGGTACTGGTACAGAGTCAATGTGGAGGCTATATACAGTGGGTACTGGTACAGAGTCAATGTGGAGGCTATATACAGTGGGTACTGGTACAGAGTCAATGTGGAGGCTATATACAGGGGGTACTGGTACAGAGTCAATGTGGAGGCTATATACAGTGGGTACTGGTACAGAGTCAATGTGGAGGCTATATACAGGGGGTACTGGTACAGAGTCAATGTGGAGGCTATATACAGTGGGTACTGGTACAGAGTCAATGTGGAGGCTATATACAGGGGGTACCGGTACAGAGTCAATGTGGAGGCTATATACAGGGGGTACCGGTACAGAGTCAATGTGGAGGCTATATACAGGGGGTACTGGTACAGAGTCAATGTGGAGGCTATATACAGGGGGTACCGGTACAGAGTCAATGTGGAGGACATATACAGGGGGTACCGGTACAGAGTCAATGTGGAGGCTATATACAGTGGGTACTGGTACAGAGTCAATGTGGAGGCTATATACAGGGTGTTACGGTACAGAGTCAATGTGGAGGCTATATACAGGGGGTACTGGTACAGAGTCAATGTGGAGGCTATATACAGGGGGTACCGGTACAGAGTCAATGTGGAGGCTATATACAGTGGGTACTGGTACAGAGTCAATGTGGAGGCTATATACAGGGGGTACCGGTACAGAGTCAATGTGGAGGCTATATACAGTGGGTACTGGTACAGAGTCAATGTGGAGGCTATATACAGTGGGTACTGGTACAGAGTCAATGTGGAGGCTATATACAGTGGGTACTGGTACAGAGTCAATGTGGAGGCTATATACAGGGGGTACTGGTACAGAGTCAATGTGGAGGCTATATACAGTGGGTACTGGTACAGAGTCAATGTGGAGGCTATATACAGGGGGTACCGGTACAGAGTCAATGTGGAGGCTATATACAGGGGGTACCGGTACAGAGTCAATGTGGAGGCTATATACAGGGGGTACCGGTACAGAGTCAATGTGGAGGCTATATACAGTGGGTACTGGTACAGAGTCAATGTGGAGGCTATATACAGGGGGTACCGGTACAGAGTCAATGTGGAGGCTATATACAGTGGGTACTGGTACAGAGTCAATGTGGAGGCTATATACAGTGGGTACTGGTACAGAGTCAATGTGGAGGCTATATACAGTGGGTACTGGTACAGAGTCAATGTGGAGGCTATATACAGGGGGTACTGGTACAGAGTCAATGTGGAGGCTATATACAGTGGGTACTGGTACAGAGTCAATGTGGAGGCTATATACAGGGGGTACCGGTACAGAGTCAATGTGGAGGCTATATACAGGGGGTACCGGTACAGAGTCAATGTGGAGGCTATATACAGGGGGTACTGGTACAGAGTCAATGTGGAGGCTATATACAGGGGGTACCGGTACAGAGTCAATGTGGAGGCTATATACAGGGGGTACCTGTACATAGTCAATGTGGAGGCTATATACAGGGTGTACTGGTACAGAGTCAATGTGGAGGCTATATACAGGGGGTACCGGTACAGAGTCAATGTGGAGGCTATATACAGGGGGTACTGGTACAGAGTCAATGTGGAGGCTATATACAGGGGGTACCGGTACAGAGTCAATGTGGAGGCTATATACAGGGGGTACCGGTACAGAGTCAATGTGGAGGCTATATACAGGGGGTACCGGTACAGAGTCAATGTGGAGACTATATACAGGGGGTACCTGTACATAGTCAATGTGGAGGCTATATACAGGGTGTACTGGTACAGAGTCAATGTGGAGGCTATATACAGGGGGTACTGGTACAGAGTCAATGTGGAGGCTATATACAGGGGGTACCGGTACAGAGTCAATGTGGAGGCTATATACAGGGGGTACTGGTACAGAGTCAATGTGGAGGCTATATACAGGGGGTACCGGTACAGAGTCAATGTGGAGACTATATACAGGGGGTACCGGTACAGAGTCAATGTGGAGGCTATATACAGGGGGTACCGGTACAGAGTCAATGTGGAGGCTATATACAGGGGGTACTGGTACAGAGTCAATGTGGAGGCTATATACAGGGGGTACCGGTACAGAGTCAATGTGGAGGCTATATACAGGGGGTACCGGTACAGAGTCAATGTGGAGGCTATATACAGGGGGTACCGGTACAGAGTCAATGTGGAGACTATATACAGGGGGTACCTGTACATAGTCAATGTGGAGGCTATATACAGGGTGTACTGGTACAGAGTCAATGTGGAGGCTATATACAGGGGGTACTGGTACAGAGTCAATGTGGAGGCTATATACAGGGGGTACCGGTACAGAGTCAATGTGGAGGCTATATACAGGGGGTACTGGTACAGAGTCAATGTGGAGGCTATATACAGGGGGTACCGGTACAGAGTCAATGTGGAGACTATATACAGGGGGTACCGGTACAGAGTCAATGTGGAGGCTATATACAGGGGGTACAGAGTCAATGTGGAGGCTATATACAGGGGGTACTGGTACAGAGTCAATGTGGAGGCTATATACAGGGGGTACTGGTACAGAGTCAATGTGGAGGCTATATACAGGGGGTACTGGTACAGAGTCAATGTGGAGGCTATATACAGGGGGTACCGGTACAGAGTCAATGTGGAGGCTATATACAGGGGGTACCAGTACGGAGTCAATGTGGAGGCTATATACAGGGGGTACTGGTACAGAGTCAATGTGGAGGCTATATACAGGGGGTACTGGTACAGAGTCAATGTGGAGGCTATATACAGGGGGTACTGGTACAGAGTCAATGTGGAGGCTATATACAGGGGGTACCGGTACAGAGTCAATGTGGAGGCTATATACAGGGGGTACCAGTACGGAGTCAATGTGGAGGCTATATACAGGGGGTACTGGTACAGAGTCAATGTGGAGGCTATATACAGGGGGTACCGGTACAGAGTCAATGTGGAGGCTATATACAGGGGGTATTGGTACAGAGTCAATGTGGAGGCTATATACAGGGGGTACCGGTACAGAGTCAATGTGGAGGCTATATACAGGGGGTACTGGTACAGAGTCAATGTGGAGGCTATATACAGGGGGTACCGGTACAGAGTCAATGTGGAGGCTATATACAGTGGGTACTGGTACAGAGTCAATGTGGAGGCTATATACAGGGGGTACCGGTACAGAGTCAATGTGGAGGCTATATACAGGGGGTACCGGTACAGAGTCAATGTGGAGGCTATATACAGTGGGTACTGGTACAGAGTCAATGTGGAGGCTATATACAGGGGGTACTGGTACAGAGTCAATGTGGAGGCTATATACAGGGGGTACTGGTACAGAGTCAATGTGGAGGCTATATACAGGGGGTACCGGTACAGAGTCAATGTGGAGGCTATATACAGGGGGTACTGGTACAGAGTCAATGTGGAGGCTATATACAGGGGGTACTGGTACAGAGTCAATGTGGAGGCTATATACAGGGGGTACCGGTACAGAGTCAATGTGGAGGCTATATACAGGGGGTACTGGTACAGAGTCAATGTGGAGGCTATATACAGGGGGTACCGGTACAGAGTCAATGTGGAGGCTATATACAGGGGGTACCGGTACAGAGTCAATGTGGAGGCTATATACAGGGGATACCAGTACGGAGTCAATGTGGAGGCTATATACAGGGGATACCAGTACGGAGTCAATGTGGAGGCTATATACAGGGGATACCAGTACGGAGTCAATGTGGAGGCTATATACAGGGGATACCAGTACGGAGTCAATGTGGAGGCTATATACAGGGGATACCAGTACGGAGTCAATGTGGAGGCTATATACAGGGTGTACCGGTACAGAGTCAATGTGGAGGCTATATACAGGGGGTACCAGTACGGAGTCAATGTGGAGGCTATATACAGGGGGTACCAGTACGGAGTCAATGTGGAGGCTATATACAGGGGGTACCGGTACAGAGTCAATGTGGAGGCTATATACAGGGGGTACTGGTACAGAGTCAATGTGGAGGCTATATACAGGGGGTACCAGTACGGAGTCAATGTGGAGGCTATATACAGGGGGTACCAGTACGGAGTCAATGTGGAGGCTATATACAGGGGGTACCAGTACGGAGTCAATGTGGAGGCTATATACAGGGGGTACCAGTACGGAGTCAATGTGGAGGCTATATACAGGGGGTACCAGTACGGAGTCAATGTGGAGGCTATATACAGGGGGTACCAGTACGGAGTCAATGTGGAGGCTATATACAGGGGGTACCAGTACAGAGTCAATGTGGAGGCTATATACAGGGGGTACCGGTACAGAGTCAATGTGGAGGCTATATACAGGGGGTTCTGGTACAGAGTCAATGTGGAGGCTATATACAGGGGGTACCAGTACAGAGTCAATGTGGAGGCTATATACAGGGGGTACCAGTACGGAGTCAATGTGGAGGCTATATACAGGGGGTACCAGTACGGAGTCAATGTGGAGGCTATATACAGGGGGTACCGGTACAGAGTCAATGTGGAGGCTATATACAGGGGATACCAGTACGGAGTCAATGTGGAGGCTATATACAGGGGATACCAGTACGGAGTCAATGTGGAGGCTATATACAGGGGATACCAGTACGGAGTCAATGTGGAGGCTATATACAGGGGATACCAGTACGGAGTCAATGTGGAGGCTATATACAGGGTGTACCGGTACAGAGTCAATGTGGAGGCTATATACAGGGGGTACCAGTACGGAGTCAATGTGGAGGCTATATACAGGGGGTACCAGTACGGAGTCAATGTGGAGGCTATATACAGGGGGTACCGGTACAGAGTCAATGTGGAGGCTATATACAGGGGGTACTGGTACAGAGTCAATGTGGAGGCTATATACAGGGGGTACCAGTACGGAGTCAATGTGGAGGCTATATACAGGGGGTACCAGTACGGAGTCAATGTGGAGGCTATATACAGGGGGTACCAGTACGGAGTCAATGTGGAGGCTATATACAGGGGGTACCAGTACGGAGTCAATGTGGAGGCTATATACAGGGGGTACCAGTACGGAGTCAATGTGGAGGCTATATACAGGGGGTACCAGTACGGAGTCAATGTGGAGGCTATATACAGGGGGTACCAGTACAGAGTCAATGTGGAGGCTATATACAGGGGGTACCGGTACAGAGTCAATGTGGAGGCTATATACAGGGGGTTCTGGTACAGAGTCAATGTGGAGGCTATATACAGGGGGTACCAGTACAGAGTCAATGTGGAGGCTATATACAGGGGGTACCAGTACGGAGTCAATGTGGAGGCTATATACAGGGGGTACCAGTACGGAGTCAATGTGGAGGCTATATACAGGGGGTACCAGTACGGAGTCAATGTGGAGGCTATATACAGGGTATTACGGTACAGAGTCAATGTGGAGGCTATATACAGGGGGTACCAGTACGGAGTCAATGTGGAGGCTATATACAGGGGGTACCAGTACGGAGTCAATGTGGAGGCTATATACAGGGTATTACGGTACAGAGTCAATGTGGAGGCTATATACAGGGGGTACCAGTACGGAGTCAATGTGGAGGCTATATACAGGGTATTACGGTACAGAGTCAATGTGGAGGCTATATACAGGGTATTACGGTACAGAGTCAATGTGGAGGCTATATACAGGGTATTACGGTACAGAGTCAATGTGGAGGCTATATACAGGGGGTAGCAGTACGGAGTCAATGTGGAGGCTATATACAGGGGGGTACTGGTACAGAGTCAATGTGGAGGATATATACAGGGTATTACGGTACAGAGTCAATGTGGAGGATATATACAGGGTATTACGGTACAGAGTCAATGTGGAGGCTATATACAGGGGGTACCAGTACGGAGTCAGTGTGCGGGGGTACAGGTTAGTCAAGGCCATTTGTACATGTAAGTAGGGGTAAAGTGATAATGCATAGATAATAAACAGTAAGTAGCAGCCGTGTAAAATAAAAGGAGGGGGTAAATAGTTTGGTTGGTCATTTGATTAATTGTTCAGTAGTCTTATGGCTTAGGGGTAGAAGTTAAGGAGCCTTCTGGACCTAAATTTAGCACTCCAGTACCGCCTGCCATGCGGTATCAGAAAGAACAGTCTATGACTTGGGTTACTGGAGTATTTGACCATTTTTTGGGGCCTTCCTCTAACACTGCCTAGTATAGAGATCCTGGATAGCAGGAAGCTTGGCCCCACTGGTGCACTGGGCCTTACGCCCTACCCTCTACAGGATACCTAGCAGGTGCAACCGGTCAGGATGCTCTCGATGGTGCAGCTGAAGAACCTTTTGAGAATCCCAGGACACATGCCAAATATTTTCAGTCTCCTGAGGGGGAATAGGTTTTGTCGTGCCCTCTTCACAACTGTCTTGGTGTGTTTAGACCATGCTAGTTTGTTGGTGATGTGGACACCAAGGAACTTGAAACTCTCAACCTGTACCACTACAGCCCTGTAAATGTGAGTGGAGGCGTGTTTGGCCCTTCTTTTCCTGTAGTCCACAATCAGCTCCTTTGTCTTGCTCACGTTGAGGGAGAGGTTGTTGTCCTGGCACCACACTGCCAGGTCTCTGACCTCCCTATAGGCTGCGTCATTGTTGTCAGTGATCAGGCCTACCACTGTTGTGTCATCAGCAAACTAAATGATGTTGTTGGAGTCGTGCTTGGGCACACTGGGAGACTAGTCAGGATCTAGGCAAAGATGAACAGAGCAAAGAACAGACAGATCCTTGCTCCAGAGTGGCGTAGCGGTCTAAGGCACTGCATCTCAGGTGTCAATACAAACCCTGGTTCGATTCCAGGCTGTATCACAACCGGCCGTGATTGGGAGTCCCATAGGGTGGTGCACAATTGAATATCCTTGAGAGGCCCAGCCAGAGCCCGGACTTGAACCCGATTGAACATCTCGAGATACCTGAAAATAGCTGTGCAGAAACGCTCCCTATCCAACCTGACAGAGCTTGAGAGGATCTGCAGAGAAGAATGGAAGAAACTCCCCAAATACAGGTGTTCCAAGCTTGTAGCGTCATACCCAAGAAGACTCAAGGCTGTAATCACTGGCAAAGGTGCTTCAACAAAGTACTGAGTCAAGGGTCTGAAAACTTATGCGAGTGTGATATTTCAGTGTCAGTGTTTTTTTATAGATTTGGAAACGTTTAAAAAAATATAGGTTTTTGCTTTGTCGTTATGCGATATTGTGTGTAGATTGATGAGGGGGAAAAAACAATTTACTCAATTTTAGAATAAGTTTGTAAAGTAAAAAATTTGGAAAAAGTCAAGGGGTCAGAATATTTGGCCACGCAGTCATGGGAGTACAGGTTGAAACATGTAGGTTTTACAGATGCTTGGTCTGTGCACATGTCCTGGAGTCCTTGAATGTTGACCTGTTTAAAGGTCTTGCTCACATCGGTACACATAGTCGTCCGGAACAGCTGGTGTTCTCATGTATGCTTCAGTGTTGCTTGCCTCATAGCGAGCATAAAAGGCATTTAGTTTGTCTGGTAGGCTCGCGTCACTAAGGCAACTCGCTGCTGTGTTTCTCTTTGTAGTCCGTAATAGTTTGCAAGACCTGCCACATCTGACGTGCGTCAAAGCTGATGTAGTAGGATTTCATCTTAGTCCTATAATCACGATTTGCCTGTTTGATGGTTCGTCTGAGGGCATAGCGGGATTTCTTATAAGCGTCCGGATTACTGTCCTGCTCCTTGAACGCGGCAGCTCTAGCCTTTGGCTCGGTGCGGATGTTGCCTGTAATCCATGGATTCTGATTGGGATATGTACGTACGGTCACTGTGGGGACGACGTCGTCGATGCACTTATTGATGAAGCCGGTGACTGAGGTTGTATACTCCTCAATGCCATTGGATGAATTGAGTGGTTGCACATGTGACATGCTGGTAGATCTCCGCCCCCTGTATTTCCCTCTTTTCCTCATGTGAATGATGGGGATTTGGGCCTGGACTCAGAGAAGAAGTATATCCTTCACATCGGACTCATTAAAGAAAAAATATTAGTTTTGTATGTCTAGGGGTTATGTATGTCTATGTTGGTCTGATATGATTCCCAATCAGAGACAGCTGTTTATCGTTGTCTCTGATTGGGGATGATATTTAGGCAGCCCTTTTTCCCACTTTCTGGTGTGGGATCTTGTCTACAGTTAGGTGCCTGTGTGCATACTAGTAGCTTCACGTGTCGTTTGCTTGTATTTGTTTCAGTGAGTTTCGAAGTATTAAAAAAATATGTGGAACTCTATTCACACTGCGCCTTGGTCTCATCATTACGAAGAACCTGTTCTGATATCCAGAAGCTTTTTTCAGTTCTAATTATATAAAATGTTTTGTACAATTTTTATATAATTTTTTTCATGTATTATATTTTTTTAACCTTTTTAAGAACAAATTCTTATTTACAATGACGGCCCACAGTTGTTATTTTTACATTATGTACAAAAGTTACAAACAATGCGAAAAAACATAGTTGCTTAGGAGCCCATAAAACGGCAGCCGTTCCCCTCCGGCGAAATTATTATTTTCTCGACAGGGTTCTTTGATTTAAAATTCCATTGCAGGGCTAAATCCTCTGGTCTCTCATCAGGTGTGCTGGGGGTAGCAGGGAGGGAGGGGGAGACAGGAGTAGGGAGAGGGGTAGAGGCTGGGAGATGCAATGGCGAGGAGATGGAGAGGCAGAATAATTGAGCTGGATTCTGACGCCGTCCTTCATCGAAACCCATAATGAGGTAGGAGGAGGAAAGAAGGGGAAGAGGGAAAGCGAACTGAGAAAGGGAGGCAGACGTGACACTCCTTCACCCCTACCCCCAGACCACTCCAGTCTGAAACATGACACTGACCCAGGAGAAGGGGAGTTGGGTCAAAGGGTGTTGTCTTGGTAACATAAGACTCTTTATCAACTGATGAAGTCCAGGGCCTGTAATCACAAAGCAGGCCAGACCAGGGCCTGTAATCACAAAGCAGGCCAGACCAGGGCCTGTAATCACAAAGCAGGCCAGACCAGGACCTGTAATCACAAAGCAGGCCAGACCAGGGACTGTAGTCACAAAACAGGCCAGACCAGGGACTGTAGTCACAAAGCAGGCCAGACCAGGGCCTATAATTACAAAGCAGGCCAGACCAGGGCCTATAATCAGCCTCATACACACTCCTACACCCCCATGCACCCTCCTACAGTCCCATAAACCCTCCTACACCCCGACACACCCTCTTACAGCCCAACCACTGTACCCTAAACCCTCCTACACCCTCGTCCATCACCCTACACACTCATACACCCTCCTACACACTCCTGCAGCCCATACACCCTCCTACCCCATCCTATACCCTCATACACCATCATACACCCTGTTACTGCCCCAAACATACTCCTACACCCCCATACATCCTCTTACAGCCCATACACCCTCCTAAAACATCCATACACACTCCTACACCGCCCTACACCCTCATACACCCTACCAACCCTCATACACCCTCCTACACCTCCCTACAGCCCCATACACACTCCTACAGCCCATACAACCTCTTGCACCCCCCTACAGCCCCATACACCCTCCTACAGCCCTATACACCCTTCTACAGCTCCATACACCCTCTTGCACCCCACTACAGGCCCTTACACCCTCCTACAGCCCCATACACCATACTAAACCCTCCGTACACCCTCCTACACCGCCCTACACCCCCATACACCTTACCAACCCTCATACACACTTCTACACCCCACTACAGCCCCATACACCCTCCAAACACCCTCCTACAGCCCTATTCACCCTCCCACACCCTCCTATCAACCCATACACCCTCCTACAGCCCCATACACCCTTCTAAACCCTCCAACCCCCTCCTACACAGCCTTACACCCTCATACACCCTACCAACACTCATACACTCTCATAAAAACTCTTACACCCCACTACAGCCCCATACACCCTCCTACACCCCCACAAAAGCTCCTACACCCTCATACTTCCTCCTACATCCTCCTACAGCCTCACACACCCTCCAAAACCTTCATACACCCTCCTACACTGCCTTACACCCCCTACAGCCCCATACATCCTGTTACACCCTCCTACAGCCCCAAACACCCACCTACACCACCCTACAGCCCCAAACACCCTCATACACCCTCCTAAATCCCCATACATCCTTCTACAGCCCCATACACCCCTTACAGCCCCAACCACTGTATCCTACATCCTCCTACACACTCTACACCCTCATACACCATCAAACACCCTCCAACAGCCACATATACCCTCCTAAACCCTCCTACACCCTTCTACCTCACCCTACACCCTCAAACACCCTCCTATACCCCCCTACAGCCCCATACACCCTCCTACACTCTCCTACACTCTCATATACCCTCCTACACCCTCCTATACCCTCCTACAGCCCCATACACCCTCTAACAGCCCCAACCACTGTATCCTAAATCCTCTTACACAACTCTACACCCTCATACACCCTCAAACACCCTCCAACAGCCACATATACCCTCCCAAACCCTCCTACACCCTCCTACCTCACCCTACACCCTCAAACACCCTCCTATACCCCCCTACAGCCCCATACATCCTCCTACCCTCTCATACACCCTCCTCTACCCTCCTACACCCTTCTATACCCCCTACAGCCCCATACACCCTCCTACACTCTCCTACACCCTCCTATACCCTCCTATACCCTCCTACTGTCCCATACACCCTCCAACAGCCACATATACCCTCCTACACCCCCCTACACCATCCTACACAGCCCTGCTCCCTCATACACCCTCCTAAACCCTCCTACACACTCCTAAACCACCCTATACACTCATACACCTCCCTACACCCTCCAACACCGCCCTACACCCTCATACACCCTCCTACACCCCAATACACCCTCCTACAGTTCATACACACTCCTAAACCTTCATACACCCTCCTACACCGCCCTACACCCTCATACATCCGCCTTCATCCTCATACATCCTCATACACCCTCTTAAATCAAATCAAATCAAATTTATTTTTGTAGCCCTTTTTACATGAGCTGATATTTCAAAGTGTAAACCCAGCCTAAAACCCCAAACAGCAAGCAATGCAGGTGTAGAAGCACGGTGGCTAGGAAAAACTCCCTAGAAAGGCCAAAACCTAGGAAGAAACCTAGAGAGGAATCAGGCTATGAGGGGTGACCAGTCCTCTTCTGGCTGTGCCGGGTGGAGATTATAACAGAACATGGCCAAGATGTCGGCTGGTGCCATTTTGGATGCAAACCCACTATCACAGATTATTGTGAAATAGACACAAATTCCTTATTGGGAATTTGTGACAGGCACATGGATGCAGATCATGCCTCTTTCTGTTCTCCACTCTCTTAGAGGACCAGGGCCCAGTTTCCCAAAAGCATCTGAAGACTAAGTTCCTCTTATAATCATAGGATCCAACTGAGCCTTATTAGGATGCTTTGGGGAAACCGGGCGCTGGTCTGTTATGATACGGAGCAGGGTGTGGTGTCCCCCTCTCCTTCAGCCGACTTCAGTAATGTCTTGTTAATCAGCTGCTATTCTGATAAGGCTGCTATAGGCCTTCTGCTGCCAAGGGGAGGATCAAGCCAACTTCAACAGAGGAGGGGGAAGAGGCGGAGGGAGGAGGAGGAGGAGGAGGGGGAGGAAGAAGGGGAGGGAAGAGGAGGAGGAGGAGGAAGGGGGAAGAGGTGGAGGGAGGAGGAGGAAGAGGGGGAAGAGGTGGAGGGAGGATGAGGAGGAGGAGGGGGAGGGAGGAGGAGGAGGAAGAGGAGGAGGAAGAGGGGGAGGGAGGGAGGAGGAAGAGGATGTGGAGGAGGAAGGGGAGGGAGGAAGGAGGAGGTGGAGGAAGAGGGGGAGGGAGGAGGATGCGGAGGAGGAAGGGGAGGGAGGAAGGAGGAGGTGGAGGTTGTGAGGAGGGAGGAGAACAACGTGTAGGAGTGATGAGGTGGAGAGAGTTCTCCCTCAGGTTTATGGAAGACTTTGAGTCATTTCTGTCTTGTTTACTTCATAAATGTATTTACTGTTGACATGAATAGGAGGAACCATGGGAGCATTCCAATCCAAGACAACAACAATGTTCAGTATTTTGTGGGTAAGGGGGAAAAAGGAAAGAATTACTGGGTTTTTTCAGGTTGTTTTCTACGTGCATTCTTCATTTGTTAAATGTACTCTTTGGAATCTAAATGGCCTAGAAAATGGGACATAGTGCACCTTTAAACTAACACTAACAAATGCTTGGTAACAGTCATCCTTTAGCCCGTAGAGAGAGAGAGAGGAGAGTTAGTCTTGATAACAGATCTGAACAGAGGGATCGTCAGCCTGTTCTACGCTCAGCAGGGTCTAATGTTCCTAACCAAACAGAGCTAAAACAGGCAGGTCAAAGTTCTGTTCTGCCCTCTTCACACTCTGACTCATCCACTAGATTGATAGATAACTGTCTTCACACTCGGACTCATCCACTAGATCGATAGATAACTGTCTTCACACTCTGACTCATTCACTAGATCGATAGATAACTGTCTTCACACTCTGACTCATCCACTAGATCGATAGATAACTGTCTTCACACTCGGACTCATCCACTAGATCGATAGATAACTGTCTTCACACTCTGACTCATTCACTAGATCGATAGATAACTGTCTTCACACTCTGACTCATCCACTAGATCGATAGATAACTGTCTTCACACTCTGACTCATTCACTAGATCGATAGATAACTGTCTTCACACTCTGACTCATCCACTAGATCGATAGATAACTGCCTTCACACTCTGACTCATCCACTAGATCGATAGATAACTGTCTTCACACTCGGACTCATCCACTAGATCGATAGATAACTGTCTTCACACTCTGACTCATCCACTAGATCGATAGATAACTGCCTTCACACTCTGACTCATCCACTAGATCGATAGATAACTGTCTTCACACTCTGACTCATCCACTAGATCGATAGATAACTGTCTTCACACTCTGACTCATCCACTAGATCGATAGATAACTGTCTTCACACTCTGACTCATCCACTAGATCGATAGATAACTGTCTTCACACTCGGACTCATCCACTAGATCGATAGATAACTGTCTTCACACTCTGACTCATCCACTAGATCGATAGATAACTGTCTTCACACTCTGACTCATCCACTAGATCGATAGATAACTGTCTTCACACTCGGACTCATCCACTAGATCGATAGATAACTGTCTTTACACTCTGACTCATCCACTAGATCGATAGATAACTGTCTTCACACTCTGACTCATCCACTAGATCGATAGATAACTGTCTTTACACTCTGACTCATCCACTAGATCGATAGATAACTGTCTTCACACTCTGACTCATCCACTAGATCGATAGATAACTGTCTTTACACTCGGACTCATCTACTAGATCGATAGATAACTGTCTTCACACTCTGACTCATCCACTAGATCGATAGATAACTGTCTTCACACTCTGACTCATCCACTAGATCGATAGATAACTGTCTTCACACTCTGATTCATCCACTAGATCGATAGATAACTGTCTTCACACTCTGACTCATCCACTAGATCGATAGATAACTGCCTTCACACTCTGACTCATCCACTAGATCGATAGATAACTGTCTTCACACTCTGACTCATCCACTAGATCGATAGATAACTGTCTTCACACTATGATTCATCCACTAGATCGATAGATAACTGTCTTCACACTCTGACTCATCCACTAGATCGATAGATAACTGTCTTCACACTCGGACTCATCCACTAGATCGATAGATAACTGTCTTTACACTCGGACTCATCCACTAGATCGATAGATAACTGTCTTCACACTCTGATTCATCCACTAGATCGATAGATAACTGTCTTCACACTCGGACTCATCCACTAGATCGATAGATAACTGTCTTTACACTCTGACTCATCCACTAGATCGATAGATAACTGTCTTCACACTCTGATTCATCCACTAGATCGATAGATAACTGTCTTCACACTCTGACTCATCCACTAGATCGATAGATAACTGTCTTCACACTCTGACTCATCCACTAGATCGATAGATAACTGTCTTCACACTCTGACTCATCCACTAGATCGATTGATAACTGTCTTCACACTCTGATTCATCCACTAGATCGATAGATAACTGTCTTTACACTCTGACTCATCCACTAGATCGATAGATAACTGTCTTCACACTCTGATTCATCCACTAGATCGATAGATAACTGTCTTCACACTCTGACTCATCCACTAGATCGATAGATAACTGTCTTCACACTCTGACTCATCCACTAGATCGATAGATAACTGTCTTTACACTCGGACTCATCCACTAGATCGATAGATAACTGTCTTCACACTCTGACTCATCCACTAGATCGATAGATAACTGTCTTCACACTCGGACTCATCCACTAGATCGATAGATAACTGTCTTCACACTCTGACTCATCCACTAGATCGATAGATAACTGTCTTCACACTCTGATTCATCCACTAGATCGATAGATAACTGTCTTCACACTCTGACTCATCCACTAGATCGATAGATAACTGTCTTTACACTCTGACTCATCCACTAGATCGATAGATAACTGTCTTCACACTCTGATTCATCCACTAGATCGATAGATAACTGTCTTTACACTCGGACTCATCCACTAGATCGATAGATAACTGTCTTCACACTCTGACTCATCCACTAGATCGATAGATAACTGTCTTCACACTCGGACTCATCCACTAGATCGATAGATAACTGTCTTCACACTCTGACTCATCCACTAGATCGATAGATAACTGTCTTCACACTCTGATTCATCCACTAGATCGATAGATAACTGTCTTCACACTCTGACTCATCCACTAGATCGATAGATAACTGTCTTTACACTCTGACTCATCCACTAGATCGATAGATAACTGTCTTCACACTCTGATTCATCCACTAGATCGATAGATAACTGTCTTCACACTCGGACTCATCCACTAGATCGATAGATAACTGTCTTCACACTCGGACTCATCCACTAGATCGATAGATAACTGTCTTCACACTCTGACTCATCCACTAGATCGATAGATAACTGTCTTTACACTCTGACTCATCCACTAGATCGATAGATAACTGTCTTCACACTCTGACTCATCCACTAGATCGATAGATAACTGTCTTCACACTCTGATTCATCCACTAGATCGATAGATAACTGTCTTCACACTCTGACTCATCCACTAGATCGATAGATAACTGTCTTTACACTCTGACTCATCCACTAGATCGATAGATAACTGTCTTCACACTCTGATTCATCCACTAGATCGATAGATAACTGTCTTCACACTCGGACTCATCCACTAGATCGATAGATAACTGTCTTCACACTCGGACTCATCCACTAGATCGATAGATAACTGTCTTCACACTCGGACTCATCCACTAGATCGATAGATAACTGTCTTCACACTCTGACTCATCCACTAGATCGATAGATAACTGTCTTCACACTCTGACTCATCCACTAGATCGATAGATAACTGCCTTCACACTCTGACTCATCCACTAGATCGATAGATAACTGCCTTCACACTCTGACTCATCCACTAGATCGATAGATAACTGTCTTCACACTCTGACTCATCCACTAGATCGATAGATAACTGTCTTTACACTCTGACTCATCCACTAGATCGATAGATAACTGTCTTTACACTCTGACTCATCCACTAGATCGATAGATAACTGTCTTTACACTCTGACTCATCCACTAGATCGATAGATAACTGTCTTCACACTCGGACTCATCCACTAGATCGATAGATAACTGTCTTCACACTCGGACTCATCCACTAGATCGATAGATAACTGCCTTCACACTCTGACTCATCCACTAGATCGATAGATAACTGTCTTCACACTCGGACTCATCCACTAGATCGATAGATAACTGTCTTCACACTCTGACTCATCCACTAGATCGATAGATAACTGTCTTCACACTCTGATTCATCCACTAGATCGATAGATAACTGTCTTCACACTCTGACTCATCCACTAGATCGATAGATAACTGTCTTTAGACTCTGACTCATCCACTAGATCGATAGATAACTGTCTTCACACTCTGATTCATCCACTAGATCGATAGATAACTGTCTTCACACTCGGACTCATCCACTAGATCGATAGATAACTGTCTTCACACTCGGACTCATCCACTAGATCGATAGATAACTGTCTTCACACTCTGACTCATCCACTAGATCGATAGATAACTGTCTTTACACTCTGACTCATCCACTAGATCGATAGATAACTGTCTTCACACTCTGACTCATCCACTAGATCGATAGATAACTGTCTTCACACTCTGATTCATCCACTAGATCGATAGATAACTGTCTTCACACTCTGACTCATCCACTAGATCGATAGATAACTGTCTTTACACTCTGACTCATCCACTAGATCGATAGATAACTGTCTTCACACTCGGACTCATCCACTAGATCGATAGATAACTGTCTTCACACTCTGACTCATCCACTAGATCGATAGATAACTGCCTTCACACTCTGACTCATCCACTAGATCGATAGATAACTGCCTTCACACTCTGACTCATCCACTAGATCGATAGATAACTGTCTTCACACTCTGACTCATCCACTAGATCGATAGATAACTGTCTTTACACTCTGACTCATCCACTAGATCGATAGATAACTGTCTTTACACTCTGACTCATCCACTAGATCGATAGATAACTGTCTTTACACTCTGACTCATCCACTAGATCGATAGATAACTGTCTTTACACTCTGACTCATCCACTAGATCGATAGATAACTGTCTTTACACTCTGACTCATCCACTAGATCGATAGATAACTGTCTTCACACTCTGACTCATCCACTAGATCGATAGATAACTGCCTTCACACTCTGACTCATCCACTAGATCGATAGATAACTGTCTTCACACTCTGACTCATCCACTAGATCGATAGATAACTGTCTTCACACTCGGACTCATCCACTAGATCGATAGATAACTGTCTTTACACTCTGACTCATCCACTAGATCGATAGATAACTGCCTTCACACTCTGACTCATCCACTAGATCGATAGATAACTGTCTTCACACTCTGACTCATCCACTAGATCGATAGATAACTGTCTTCACACTCTGATTCATCCACTAGATCGATAGATAACTGCCTTCACACTCTGACTCATCCACTAGATCGATAGATAACTGTCTTCACACTCTGACTCATCCACTAGATCGATAGATAACTGTCTTTACACTCTGACTCATCCACTAGATCGATAGATAACTGTCTTTACACTCTGACTCATCCACTAGATCGATAGATAACTGTCTTCACACTCTGACTCATCCACTAGATCGATAGATAACTGTCTTTACACTCGGACTCATCCACTAGATCGATAGATAACTGTCTTCACACTCGGACTCATCCACTAGATCGATAGATAACTGTCTTCACACTCGGACTCATCCACTAGATCGATAGATAACTGTCTTCACACTCGGACTCATCCACTAGATCGATAGATAACTGTCTTTACACTCTGACTCATCCACTAGATCGATAGATAACTGTCTTCACACTCGGACTCATCCACTAGATCGATAGATAACTGTCTTCACACTCGGACTCATCCACTAGATCGATAGATAACTGCCTTCACACTCTGACTCATCCACTAGATCGATAGATAACTGCCTTCACACTCTGACTCATCCACTAGATCGATAGATAACTGTCTTCACACTCTGACTCATCCACTAGATCGATAGATAACTGTCTTTACACTCTGACTCATCCACTAGATCGATAGATAACTGTCTTTACACTCTGACTCATCCACTAGATCGATAGATAACTGTCTTTACACTCTGACTCATCCACTAGATCGATAGATAACTGTCTTTACACTCGGACTCATCCACTAGATCGATAGATAACTGTCTTTACACTCTGACTCATCCACTAGATCGATAGATAACTGTCTTCACACTCTGACTCATCCACTAGATCGATAGATAACTGCCTTCACACTCTGACTCATCCACTAGATCGATAGATAACTGCCTTCACACTCTGACTCATCCACTAGATCGATAGATAACTGTCTTCACACTCTGACTCATCCACTAGATCGATAGATAACTGTCTTCACACTCTGATTCATCCACTAGATCGATAGATAACTGCCTTCACACTCTGACTCATCCACTAGATCGATAGATAACTGTCTTCACACTCTGACTCATCCACTAGATCGATAGATAACTGTCTTTACACTCTGACTCATCCACTAGATCGATAGATAACTGTCTTTACACTCTGACTCATCCACTAGATCGATAGATAACTGTCTTCACACTCTGACTCATCCACTAGATCGATAGATAACTGTCTTTACACTCGGACTCATCCACTAGATCGATAGATAACTGTCTTCACACTCGGACTCATCCACTAGATCGATAGATAACTGTCTTCACACTCGGACTCATCCACTAGATCGATAGATAACTGTCTTCACACTCGGACTCATCCACTAGATCGATAGATAACTGTCTTTACACTCGGACTCATCCACTAGATCGATAGATAACTGTCTTCACACTCGGACTCATCCACTAGATCGATAGATAACTGTCTTCACACTCGGACTCATCCACTAGATCGATAGATAACTGCCTTCACACTCTGACTCATCCACTAGATCGATAGATAACTGTCTTCACACTCTGACTCATCCACTAGATCGATAGATAACTGTCTTCACACTCTGACTCATCCACTAGATCGATAGATAACTGCCTTCACACTCTCAAGGTGAGAAATCTAAATTGGGATTTATTTGTTTTTGTTTGTCATTTCTAAGTATTCAGATGAAATTGTCTTTAAAGACTGATGATCCTGGGCCTGAGGACAATTTTTTATTTTGATCTTATTTTCTTTGGTTAAAGACGTTACTAACTTGAGGCGTTGTGTGCAGTGTTTGGGAGAAAAAACAACAAGAACAATAATGGTAAATCGTAAACTGTTACATAATGATCTTTGTGTTCAGGTCGCCTAGTGGTTAAGAATCTGTTACAGCATGATCCGGGTGTTCAGGTCGCCTAGAGGTTAAGAATCTGTTACATCATGATCCTGGTGTTCAGGTCGCCTAGAGGTTAAGAATCTGTTACATAATGATCTTGGTGTTCAGGTAGCCTAGAGGTTAAGAATCTGTTACATAATGATCTTGGTGTTCAGGTAGCCTAGAGGTTAAGAATCTGTTACATAATGATCTTGGTGTTCAGGTAGCCTAGAGGTTAAGAATCTGTTACATCATGATCCTGGTGTTCAGGTAACCTAGAGGTTAAGAATCTGTTACATAATGATCCTGGTGTTCAGGTAACCTAGAGGTTAAGAGCATTGGGTCAGTAACCAAAAGGTTTCTGGTTTGAAAAACTGAGTCGACTAGGTGAAAAAGCTCTTGATGTGCCCCCTGAGAAAGGCCCTTAACCCTAAGGGCATCGAAACTATGAAATGACACATATGGAATCAAATAGAAACCAAAACTAAATATATTTTAGAATTTTAGATTCTTCGAGGTATCAACCCTTTGCCTTGATGACAGCTTTGCACACTCTTGGCATTCTTTCAATTATACCATAAAATAACAGCAATGAGGATATATACAGGGGGTACCGGTACAAAGTCAATGTGTGGTGGCACAGGTTAGTTAAGGTAATTAAGGTAATATGTACATACATACAGGTAGAGGTAAAGTGACTATGCATAGATAATAGTAGCAGCAGCATAAAAATGCAAATGCAAATAGTATGGGTAGCCATTTGATGAGCTGTTTAGGAGTCTTATGGCTTGGGGGTAGAAGCTGTTAAGAATCATTTTGGACCTAGATTTGCCATGTGGTTGCAGAGAGAACAGTCTATGACTAGTGTGGCTGGAGTCTTTGGCATTTTTTAGAGCCTTCCTCTGACACCGCCTGGTAGAGTGGTCCTGGATGGCAGGAAGCTTGGCCTCAGTGATGTAATGGGCAGTACACCCTACTCTCTGTAGCGCCTTACGGTCGGAGGCCGAGCAGTTGCCATACCAGGCTGTAATGGAACCAGTCAGGATGCTCTCGATAGCGCAGCTGTAGAACTTTTTGAGGATCTGAGGACCCATGCCAAATCTTTTCAGTGTCCTGAAGGGGAATAGGCATTGTCATGCACCATGACAGTTCTTTGGTTATGTGGACACCAAGGAACTTGAAGCCCTCAACCTGCTATACTACAGCCCCGTCGATGAGAATGGGGGCCTGTTCGGTCCTCCTTTTCCTGTAGTCCACAATCATCTCCTTTGTCTTGATCACATTGAGGTAGAGGTTGTTGTCCTGGCACCACACTCCTCCCTATAGGCTGTCTCATTGTTGTTGGTGAACAGGCAAACATCAATACAGGACTAACATTGAATCGTACTACACCGGCTCCGATGCTGGTTGGATGTGGCAGGGCTTGCAAACTATTATGGTACAAGGGGAAGCACAGCCGTGAGCTGCCCAGTGACACGTGCCTATCAGGTGAGCTAAATTACTTCTATGCACGCTTCGAGGCAAGTAACACATCACTGTTGTGTCATCTGCAAACCTAATGATAACGTTGGAGTCGTGCTTTGCAACGCAGTCGTGGATGAACAGGGAGCACAGGAGGGGACTGAGCACGCATCCCTGAGTGGCCCCCGTGTTGAGGGTCAGCTTGGAAGATGTGTTGTTATCCCTTTCCACCAGGGGGCGGCCCGTTAGGAAGTCCAGGATCCAGTTGCAGATGGAGGTGTTTAGTCCCAGGGTCCTTAGCTTGGTGATGAGCTTTGAGGGTACTATGGTGTTGAACGCTGAGCTGTAGTCAATGAATAACATTCTCACATAGATGTTCCTTTTGTCCAGGTGGGAAAGGGCAGTGTGGAGTGCAATAGAGATTGAGTAATCTGTGGATCTGTTTGGGCAAATTGGAGTGGGTCTAGGGTTTCTGGGATAATGGTTTTGATGTGATTCATGACCAGCCTTTCAAAGCATTCCATGGCTACGGACGTGAGTGCTACGGGTCTGTAGTCATTTAGGCAGGTTACCTTAGTGTTCTTGGGCACAGGGACTATGTGGTGGTCAGCTTGAAACATGGTGGTATTACAGACTCGGTCAGGGACAGGTTAAAAATGTCAGTGAAGACACCTGCCAGTTGGTCAGCACATGCTCGGAGTACACATCCTGGTAATCCGTCTGGCCCCGCAGCCTTGTGTATGTTGACCTGTTTAACGGTCTTACTCACATCGGCTACGGAGAGAGTGATCACACAGTCGTCTGGAACAGCTGCATGTTTCAGTGTTACTTGCCTCGAAGTGTGCACAGAAGTAATTTTGCTCATCTGGTAGGCACGTGTCACTGGGCAGCTCACGGCTGTGCTTCCCCTTGTACCATAATAGTATGCAAGCCCTGCCACATCCAACCAGCATTGGAGCCGGTGTAGTACGATTCAATGTTAGTCCTGTATTGATGTTTGCCTGTTTGATGGTTCGTTGGAGGCCATAGCGGAATTTCTTATAAGTGTCCAGGTTATATACTATATAGGGAATAGGGTTCCATAGGGCTCTGGTCTAAAGTAGTGTACTATATAGGGAATAGGGTTCCATAGGGCTCTGGTCTAAGTAGTGCACTATATAGGGAATAGGGAGCCATTTGGGATGTGGTTGTAACTGAGTGATTGTGGTTTGTTATTGTTATCATTCAGAAGCTTAGAGAGCAAGGCCTGTGTTTGTTTCTTTAGCAGAACAGCCAGCTGGGGGATGGGGGGGGCTCTGTCAGTCTTACCCAGTAGACTGAATACAGCCTCCATCTCAACCTATAACACAGTAGACTGAATACAGCCTCCATCTCAACCTCTAACCCAGTAGATTGACAGACTGAATACAGCCTCCATCTCAACCTCTAACCCAGTAGACTGAATACAGCCTCCATCTCAACCTCTAACCCAGTAAACTGAATACAGCCTCCATCTCAACCTCTAACCCAGTAGACTGAATACATCCTCCATCTCAACCTCTAACCAAGTAGACTGAATACAGCCTCCATCTCAACATCTTACCCAGTAGACTGACAGACTGAATACAGCCTCCATCTCAACCTCTAACCCAGTACACTGAATACATCCTCCATCTCAACCTCTAACCCTTTAGACTGACAGACTGAATACAGAATCCATCTCAACCTCTAACCCAGTAGACTGAATACAGCCTCCATCTCAACTTCTAACACAGTAGACTGGCAGAGTGAATACAGCCTCCATCTCAACCTCTAACCCAGTAGACTAACAGACTGAATACAGCCTCCATCTCAACCTCTAACCCAGTAGACTGACAGACTGAATACAGCCTCCATCTCCACCTCTAACCCAGTAGACTGACAGACTGAATACAGCCTCCATCTCAACCTCTAACCCAGTAGCCTGAATACAGCCTCCATCTCAACCTCTTACCCAGTAGACTGAATACAGCCTCCATCTCAACCTCTAACCCAGTAGACTGACAGACTGAATACAGCCTCCATCTCAACCTCTAACCCAGTAGACTAACAGACTGAATACAGCCTCCATCTCAACCTCTAATGCAGTAGACTGACAGACTGAATACAGCCTCCATCTCAACCTCTAACCCAGTAGACTGACAGACTGAATACAGTCTCCATCTCAACCTCTAACCCAGTAGACTGAATACAGCCTCCATCTCAACCTCTTACCCAGTAGACTGACAGACTGAATACAGCCTCCATCTCAACCTCTAACCCAGTAGACTGAATACAGCCTACATCTCAACCTCAAACCCAGTAGACTGAATACAGCCTCCATCTCAACCTCTAACCCAGTAGACTGAATACAGCCTCCATCTCAACCTCTTACCCAGTAGACTGAATACATCCTCCATCTCAACCTCTAACCCAGTAGACTGAATACAGTCTCCATCTCAACCTCTAACCCAGTAGACTGACAGACTGAATACAGCCTCCATCTCAACTTCTAACACAGTAGACTGACAGACTGAATACAGCCTCCATCTCAACCTCTAACCCAGTAGACTGACAGACTGAATACAGCCTCCATCTCCACCTCTAACCCAGTAGACTGACAGACTGAATACAGCCTCCATCTCAACCTCTAACCCAGTAGACTGACAGACTGAATACAGCCTCCATCTCCACCTCTAACCCAGTAGACTGACAGACTGAATACAGCCTCATTCTCAACCTCTAACCCAGTACACTGAATACATCCTCCATCTCAACCTCTAACCCTTTAGACTGACAGACTGAATACAGACTCCATCTCAACCTCTAACCCATTAGACTGAATACCGCCTCCATCTCAACTTCTAACCCAGTAGACTGACAGACTGAATACAGCCTCCATCTCAACCTCTAACCCAGTACACTGAATACATCCTCCATCTCAACCTCTAACCCTTTAGACTGACAGACTGAATACAGACTCCATCTCAACCTCTAACCCAGTAGACTGAATACAGCCTACATCTCAACTTCTAACACAGTAGACTGGCAGAGTGAATACAGCCTCCATCTCATCCTCTAACCCAGTAGACTAACAGACTGAATACAGCCTCCATCTCAACCTCTAACCCAGTAGACTGAATACAGTCTCCATCTCAACCTCTTACCCAGTAGACTGAATACATCCTCCATCTCAACCTCTAACCCAGTAGACTGAATACAGCCTCCATCTCAACCTCTAACCCAGTAGACTGACAGACTGAATACAGCCTCCATCTCAACATCTAACCCAGTAGACTGACAGACTGAATACAGCCTCCATCTCAACCTCTAACCCAGTACACTGAATACATCCTCCATCTCAACCTCTAACCCTTTAGACTGACAGACTGAATACAGACTCCATCTCAACCTCTAACCCAGTAGACTGAATACAGCCTACATCTCAACTTCTAACACAGTAGACTGGCAGAGTGAATACAGCCTCCATCTCAACCTCTAACCCAGTAGACTAACAGACTGAATACAGCCTCCATCTCAACCTCTAACCCAGTAGACTGAATACAGTCTCCATCTCAACCTCTTACCCAGTAGACTGAATACATCCTCCATCTCAACCTCTAACCCAGTAGACTGAATACAGCCTCCATCTCAACCTCTAACCCAGTAGACTGACAGACTGAATACAGCCTCCATCTCAACTTCTAACACAGTAGACTGACAGACTGAATACAGCCTCCATCTCAACCTCTAACCCAGTAGACTGACAGTCTGAATACAGCCTCCATCTCCACCTCTAACCCAGTAGACTGACAGACTGAATACAGCCTCCATCTCAACCTCTAAACCCAGTAGACTGACAGACTGAATACAGCCTCATTCTCAACCTCTAACCCAGTAGACTGAATACAGCCTCCATCTCAACCTCTAACCCAGTAGACTGACAGACTGAATACAGCCTCCATCTCAACCTCTAACCCAGTAGACTGACATACTGAATACAGCCTCCATCTCAACCTCTAACCCAGTAGACTGACAGACTGAATACAGCCTCCATCTCAACCTCTAACCCAGTACACTGAATACATCCTCCATCTCAACCTCTAACCCTTTAGACTGACAGACTGAATACAGACTCCATCTCAACCTCTAACCCAGTAGACTGAATACAGCCTCCATCTCAACTTCTAACACAGTAGACTGGCAGAGTGAATACAGCCTCCATCTCAACCTCTAACCCAGTAGACTAACAGACTGAATACAGCCTCCATCTCAACCTCTAACCCAGTAGACTGACAGACTGAATACAGCCTCCATCTCCACCTCTAACCCAGTAGACTGACAGACTGAATACAGCCTCCATCTCAACCTCTAACCCAGTAGCCTGAATACAGCCTCCATCTCAACCTCTTACCCAGTAGACTGAATACAGCCTCCATCTCAACCTCTAACCCAGTAGACTGACAGACTGAATACAGCCTCCATCTCAACCTCTAACCCAGTAGACTAACAGACTGAATACAGCCTCCATCTCAACCTCTAATGCAGTAGACTGACAGACTGAATACAGCTTCCATCTCAACCTCTAACCCAGTAGACTGACAGACTGAATACAGCCTCCATCTCAACTTCTAACACAGTAGACTGACAGACTGAATACAGCCTCCATCTCAACCTCTAACCCAGTAGACTGACAGTCTGAATACAGCCTCCATCTCCACCTCTAACCCAGTAGACTGACAGACTGAATACAGCCTCCATCTCAACCTCTAACCCAGTAGACTGACAGACTGAATACAGCCTCATTCTCAACCTCTAACCCAGTAGACTGAATACAGCCTCCATCTCAACCTCTAACCCAGTAGACTGACAGACTGAATACAGCCTCCATCTCAACCTCTAACCCAGTAGACTGACATACTGAATACAGCCTCCATCTCAACCTCTAACCCAGTAGACTGACAGACTGAATACAGCCTCCATCTCAACCTCTAACCCAGTACACTGAATACATCCTCCATCTCAACCTCTAACCCTTTAGACTGACAGACTGAATACAGACTCCATCTCAACCTCTAACCCAGTAGACTGAATACAGCCTCCATCTCAACTTCTAACACAGTAGACTGGCAGAGTGAATACAGCCTCCATCTCAACCTCTAACCCAGTAGACTAACAGACTGAATACAGCCTCCATCTCAACCTCTAACCCAGTAGACTGACAGACTGAATACAGCCTCCATCTCCACCTCTAACCCAGTAGACTGACAGACTGAATACAGCCTCCATCTCAACCTCTAACCCAGTAGCCTGAATACAGCCTCCATCTCAACCTCTTACCCAGTAGACTGAATACAGCCTCCATCTCAACCTCTAACCCAGTAGACTGACAGACTGAATACAGCCTCCATCTCAACCTCTAACCCAGTAGACTAACAGACTGAATACAGCCTCCATCTCAACCTCTAATGCAGTAGACTGACAGACTGAATACAGCTTCCATCTCAACCTCTAACCCAGTAGACTGACAGACTGAATACAGCCTCCATCTCAACCTCTAACCCAGTAGACTGAATACAGCGTCCATCTCAACCTCTTACCCAGTAGACTGAATACAGCCTCCATCTCAACCTCTAACCCAGTAGACTGAATACAGCCTCCATCTCAACCTCTAACCCAGTAGACTGAATACAGCCTCCATCTCAACCTCTTACCCAGTAGACTGAATACATCCTCCATCCCAACCTCTAACCCAGTAGACTGAATACAGTCTCCATCTCAACCTCTAACCCAGTAGACTGACAGACTGAATACAGCCTCCATCTCCACCTCTAACCCAGTAGACTGACAGACTGAATACAGCCTCCATCTCAACCTCTAACCCAGTAGACTGACAGACTGAATACAGCCTCATTCTCAACCTCTAACCCAGTAGACTGAATACAGCCTCCATCTCAACCTCTAACCCAGTAGACTGACAGACTGAATACAGCCTGCATCTCAACCTCTAACCCAGTAGACTGACAGACTGAATACAGCCTCATTCTCAACCTCTAACCCAGTAGACTGAATACAGCCTCCTTCTCAACCTCTAACCCAGTAGACTGACAGACTGAATACAGCCTCCATCTCAACCTCTAACCCAGTAGACTGACAGACTGAATACAGCCTCCATCTCAACCTCTAACCCAGTACACTGAATACATCCTCCATCTCAACCTCTAACCCTTTAGACTGACAGACTGAATACAGACTCCATCTCAACCTCTAACCCAGTAGACTGAATACAGCCTCCATCTCAACCTCTAACCCAGTAGACTGAATACAGCCTCCATCTCAACCTCTAACCCAGTAGACTGAATACAGCCTCCATCTCAACCTCTTACCCAGTAGACTGAATACATCCTCCATCTCAACCTCTAACCCAGTAGACTGAATACAGTCTCCATCTCAACCTCTAACCCAGTAGACTGACAGACTGAATACAGCCTCCATCTCCACCTCTAACCCAGTAGACTGACAGACTGAATACAGCCTCCATCTCAACCTCTAACCCAGTAGCCTGAATACAGCCTCCATCTCAACCTCTTACCCAGTAGACTGAATACAGCCTCCATCTCAACCTCTAACCCAGTAGACTGACAGACTGAATACAGCCTCCATCTCAACCTCTAACCCAGTAGACTAACAGACTGAATACAGCCTCCATCTCAACCTCTAATGCAGTAGACTGACAGACTGAATACAGCTTCCATCTCAACCTCTAACCCAGTAGACTGACAGACTGAATACAGCCTCCATCTCAACTTCTAACACAGTAGACTGACAGACTGAATACAGCCTCCATCTCAACCTCTAACCCAGTAGACTGACAGTCTGAATACAGCCTCCATCTCCACCTCTAACCCAGTAGACTGACAGACTGAATACAGCCTCCATCTCAACCTCTAACCCAGTAGACTGACAGACTGAATACAGCCTCATTCTCAACCTCTAACCCAGTAGACTGAATACAGCCTCCATCTCAACCTCTAACCCAGTAGACTGACAGACTGAATACAGCCTCCATCTCAACCTCTAACCCAGTAGACTGACATACTGAATACAGCCTCCATCTCAACCTCTAACCCAGTAGACTGACAGACTGAATACAGCCTCCATCTCAACCTCTAACCCAGTACACTGAATACATCCTCCATCTCAACCTCTAACCCTTTAGACTGACAGACTGAATACAGACTCCATCTCAACCTCTAACCCAGTAGACTGAATACAGCCTCCATCTCAACTTCTAACACAGTAGACTGGCAGAGTGAATACAGCCTCCATCTCAACCTCTAACCCAGTAGACTAACAGACTGAATACAGCCTCCATCTCAACCTCTAACCCAGTAGACTGACAGACTGAATACAGCCTCCATCTCCACCTCTAACCCAGTAGACTGACAGACTGAATACAGCCTCCATCTCAACCTCTAACCCAGTAGCCTGAATACAGCCTCCATCTCAACCTCTTACCCAGTAGACTGAATACAGCCTCCATCTCAACCTCTAACCCAGTAGACTGACAGACTGAATACAGCCTCCATCTCAACCTCTAACCCAGTAGACTAACAGACTGAATACAGCCTCCATCTCAACCTCTAATGCAGTAGACTGACAGACTGAATACAGCTTCCATCTCAACCTCTAACCCAGTAGACTGACAGACTGAATACAGCCTCCATCTCAACCTCTAACCCAGTAGACTGAATACAGCGTCCATCTCAACCTCTTACCCAGTAGACTGACAGACTGAATACAGCCTCCATCTCAACCTCTAACCCAGTAGACTGAATACAGCCTACATCTCAACCTCTAACCCAGTAGACTGAATACAGCCTCCATCTCAACCTCTAACCCAGTAGACTGAATACAGCCTCCATCTCAACCTCTAACCCAGTAGACTGAATACAGCCTCCATCTCAACCTCTTACCCAGTAGACTGAATACATCCTCCATCCCAACCTCTAACCCAGTAGACTGAATACAGTCTCCATCTCAACCTCTAACCCAGTAGACTGACAGACTGAATACAGCCTCCATCTCCACCTCTAACCCAGTAGACTGACAGACTGAATACAGCCTCCATCTCAACCTCTAACCCAGTAGACTGACAGACTGAATACAGCCTCATTCTCAATCTCTAACCCAGTAGACTGAATACAGCCTCCATCTCAACCTCTAACCCAGTAGACTGACAGACTGAATACAGCCTGCATCTCAACCTCTAACCCAGTAGACTGACAGACTGAATACAGCCTCATTCTCAACCTCTAACCCAGTAGACTGAATACAGCCTCCTTCTCAACCTCTAACCCAGTAGACTGACAGACTGAATACAGCCTCCATCTCAACCTCTAACCCAGTAGACTGACAGACTGAATACAGCCTCCATCTCAACCTCTAACCCAGTACACTGAATACATCCTCCATCTCAACCTCTAACCCTTTAGACTGACAGACTGAATACAGACTCCATCTCAACCTCTAACCCAGTAGACTGAATACAGCCTCCATCTCAACCTCTAACCCAGTAGACTGAATACAGCCTCCATCTCAACCTCTAACCCAGTAGACTGAATACAGCCTCCATCTCAACCTCTAACCCAGTAGACTGAATACAGCCTCCATCTCAACCTCTAACCCAGTAGACTGAATACAGCCTCCATCTCAACCTCTAACCCAGTAGACTGAATACAGCCTCCATCTCAACCTCTTACCCAGTAGACTGAATACAGTCTCCATCTCAACCTCTAACCCAGTAGACTGACAGACTGAATACAGCCTCCATCTCAACCTCTAACCCAGTAGACTGACAGACTGAATACAGCCTCCATCTCCACCTCTAACCCAGTAGACTGACAGACTGAATACAGCCTCCATCTCAACCTCTAACCCAGTAGACTGACAGACTGAATACAGCCTCATTCTCAACCTCTAACCCAGTAGACTGAATACAGCCTCTTTCTCAACCTCTAACCCAGTAGACTGACAGACTGAATACAGCCTCCATCTCAACCTCTAACCCAGTAGACTGACATACTGAATACAGCCTCCATCTCCACCTCTTACCCAGTAGACTGACAGACTGAATACAGCCTCCATCTCAACCTCTAACCCAGTAGACTGACAGACTGAATACAGCCTCATTCTCAACCTCTAACCCAGTAGACTGAATACAGCCTCCATCTCAACCTCTAACCCAGTAGACTGACAGACTGAATACAGCCTCCATCTCAACCTCTAACCCAGTAGACTGACATACTGAATACAGCCTCCATCTCAACCTCTAACCCAGTAGACTGACAGACTGAATACAGCCTCCATCTCAACTTCTAACCCAGTACACTGAATACATCCTCCATCTCAACCTCTAACCCTTTAGACTGACAGACTGAATACAGCCTCCATCTCAACTTCTAACACAGTAGACTGGCAGAGTGAATACAGCCTCCATCTCAACCTCTAACCCAGTAGACTAACAGACTGAATACAGCCTCCATCTCAACCTCTAACCCAGTAGACTGAATACAGTCTCCATCTCAACCTCTTACCCAGTAGACTGAATACATCCTCCATCTCAACCTCTAACCCAGTAGACTGAATACAGCCTCCATCTCAACCTCTAAACCAGTAGACTGACAGACTGAATACAGCCTCCATCTCAACTTCTAACACAGTAGACTGACAGACTGAATACAGCCTCCATCTCAACCTCTAACCCAGTAGACTGACAGACTGAATACAGCCTCCATCTCCACCTCTAACCCAGTAGACTGACATACTGAATACAGCCTCCATCTCAACCTCTAACCCAGTAGACTGACAGACTGAATACAGCCTCCATCTCAACCTCTAACCCAGTAGACTGACATACTGAATACAGCCTCCATCTCAACCTCTAACCCAGTAGACTGACAGACTGAATACAGCCTCCATCTCAACCTCAAACCCAGTACACTGAATACATCCTCCATCTCAACCTCTAACCCTTTAGACTGACAGACTGAATACAGACTCCATCTCAACCTCTAACCCAGTAGACTGAATACATCCTCCATCTCAACCTCTAACCCAGTAGACTGACAGACTGAATACAGACTCCATCTCAACCTCTTACCCAGTAGACTGAATACATCCTCCATCTCAACCTCTAACCCAGTAGACTGACAGACTGAATACAGCCTCATTCTCAACCTCTAACCCAGTAGACTGAATACAGCCTCCATCTCAACCTCTAACCCAGTAGACTGACAGACTGAATACAGCCTCCATCTCAACCTCTAACCCAGTAGACTGACAGACTGAATACAGCCTCCATCTCAACTTCTAACACAGTAGACTGACAGACTGAATACAGCCTCCATCTCAACCTCTAACCCAGTAGACTGACAGACTGAATACAGCCTCCATCTCCACCTCTAACCCAGTAGACTGACAGACTGAATACAGCCTCCATCTCAACCTCTAACCCAGTAGACTGACAGACTGAATACAGCCTCCATCTCAACCTCTAACCCAGTAGACTGACAGACTGAATACAGCCTCCATCTCAACTTCTAACACAGTAGACTGACAGACTGAATACAGCCTCCATCTCAACCTCTAACCCAGTAGACTGACAGACTGAATACAGCCTCCATCTCCACCTCTAATCCAGTAGACTGACAGACTGAATACAGCCTCCATCTCAACCTCTAACCCAGTAGACTGACACAGACTGAATACAGCCTCATTCTCAACCTCTAACCCAGTAGACTGAATACATCCTCCATCTCAACCTCTAACCCAGTAGACTGACAGACTTAATACAGCCTCCATCTCAACCTCTAACCCAGTAGACTGACATACTGAATACAGCCTCCATCTCAACCTCTAACCCAGTAGACTGACAGACTGAATACAGCCTCCATCTCAACCTCTAACCCAGTACACTGAATACATCCTCCATCTCAACCTCTAACCCTTTAGACTGACAGACTGAATACAGACTCCATCTCAACTTCTAACACAGTAGACTGGCAGAGTGAATACAGCCTCCATCTCAACCTCTAACCCAGTAGACTAACAGACTGAATACAGCCTCCATCTCAACCTCTAACCCAGTAGACTGACAGACCGAATACAGCCTCCATCTCACCTCTAACCCAGTAAACTGACAGACTGAATACAGCCTCCATCTCAACCTCTAACCCAGTAGCCTGAATACAGCCTCCATCTCAACCTCTTACCCAGTAGACTGAATACAGCCTCCATCTCAACCTCTAACCCAGTAGACTGACAGACTGAATACAGCCTCCATCTCAACCTCTAACCCAGTAGACTAACAGACTGAATACAGCCTCCATCTCAACCTCTAATGCAGTAGACTGACAGACTGAATACAGCCTCCATCTCAACCTCTAACCCAGTAGACTGACAGACTGAATACAGCCTCCATCTCAACCTCTAACCCAGTAGACTGAATACAGCCTCCATCTCAACCTCTTACCCAGTAGACTGACAGACTGAATACAGCCTCCATCTCAACCTCTAACCCAGTAGACTGACAGACTGAATACAGCCTCCATCTCAGCCTCTAACCCAGTAGACTGAATACAGCCTCCATCTCAACCTCTAACCCAGTAGACTGAATACAGCCTCCATCTCAACCTCTAACCCAGTAGACTGACAGACTGAATACAGCCTCCATCTCAGCTACTACCCAGTAGACTGACAGACTGAATACAGCCTCCATCTCAACCTCTAACCCAGTACACTGAATACATCCTCCATCTCAACCTCTAACCCTTTAGACTGACAGACTGAATACAGACTCCATCTCAACCTCTAACCCAGTAGACTGAATACAGCCTCCATCTCAACTTCTAACACAGTAGACTGGCAGAGTGAATACAGCCTCCATCTCAACCTCTAACCCAGTAGACTAACAGACTGAATACAGCCTCCATCTCAACCTCTAACCCAGTAGACTGACAGACTGAATACAGCCTCCATCTCACCTCTAACCCAGTAAACTGACAGACTGAATACAGCCTCCATCTCAACCTCTAACCCAGTAGCCTGAATACAGCCTCCATCTCAACCTCTTACCCAGTAGACTGAATACAGCCTCCATCTCAACCTCTAACCCAGTAGACTGACAGACTGAATACAGCCTCCATCTCAACCTCTAACCCAGTAGACTAACAGACTGAATACAGCCTCCATCTCAACCTCTAATGCAGTAGACTGACAGACTGAATACAGCCTCCATCTCAACCTCTAACCCAGTAGACTGACAGACTGAATACAGCCTCCATCTCAACCTCTAACCCAGTAGACTGAATACAGCCTCCATCTCAACCTCTTACCCAGTAGACTGACAGACTGAATACAGCCTCCATCTCAACCTCTAACCCAGTAGACTGACAGACTGAATACAGCCTCCATCTCAGCCTCTAACCCAGTAGACTGAATACAGCCTCCATCTCAACCTCTAACCCAGTAGACTGAATACAGCCTCCATCTCAACCTCTAACCCAGTAGACTGACAGACTGAATACAGCCTCCATCTCAGCTACTACCCAGTAGAATTCTTGATCGCTAGCTTAACTTCCTTTCGTGCGCCACGATTCCCCAGGCCAGCTAGTTAACATTAGCCTACTGCCTCTAGCTACATGTTGAACTTATATCGTCTCAGGCCAGGGGCAATGTATGGATGTAATGTATGGATTTGTGGTTCGATCAAAATCGCCATTATAATCATTGGCCAATATGGATAATTTATGTAAAACCACAAGTCCGTAACTCCATCGATGGCTAATTTTGGAAATGGTCAAAACAACAATGCATTTACAGGGCAATTCAATCAAAGACAATATGCAGTGATAATACATTGGACATATAGCCTACTGCACAAACCCCATTGCTACAGTACTGTTTTTAATAGATTATTATCTCATAGGCTTGCATTTTTTGAAGTCAAGATAAAAAACAAACCTGAGCGATAAACCTCGGCTTGCATTTTGACTCAGGAAAGGTTGGTGACCACTGCCTTAGGAGGTATTGGAGCCACTTCTCATAGCTTACATGCTAGGCTAACTACCAGCTATGATTGCTATCGGCTAGCTATGTTGGGTATCGGCTAACTATGATTGCTATCGGCTAACTATGTTGGGTATCGGCTAACTATGATTGCTATCGGCTAGCTATGGTGGGTATCGGCTAACTATGTTGGGTATCGGCTAACTATGATTGCTATCGGCTAACTATGTTGGGTATCGGCTAACTATGATTGCTATCGGCTAGCTATGGTGGGTATCGGCTAACTATGCTGGCTATTTTATATTTGATTTCACCTTTATTTAACCAGGTAGGCCAGTTGAGAACTGCGACCTGGCCAAGATAAAGCAAAGCAGTGCGAAAAAACAACAACACACATGGGATAAACAAACGTATAGTCAATAACACAATGGAAACATCTATATACAGTGTGTGCAAATGACGTAAGGTGGTAAGGCAATAAATAGGCCAATAGTGGCGAAGTAATTACAATTTACCAAATTAACACTGGAGACTGAATATGTGCAGATGAGGATGTGCAAGTAGAGATACTGGTGTGCAAAAGAGCAGAAAATCAAAAACAAATATGAGGATGAGGTAGGTAGTTGGATGGACTATTTACAGATGGGCTATTTACAGATGGGCTGTGTACAGATGGGCTGTTTACAGATGGGCTATTTACAGATGGGCTGTGTACAGATGGGCTGTTTACAGATGGGCTATTTACAGATGGGCTGTGTACAGATGGGCTGTTTACAGATGGGCTATTTACAGATGGGCTGTATACAGATGGGCTATTTACAGATGGGCTATTTACAGATGGGCTGTGTACAGATGGGCTGTTTACAGATGGGCTATTTACAGATGGGCTATTTACAGATGGGCTATTTACAGATGGGCTGTTTACAGATGGGCTATTTACAGATGGGCTATTTACAGATGGGCTGTTTACAGATGGGCTATTTACAGATGGGCTATTTACAGATGGGCTATTTACAGATGGGCTATTTACAGATGGGCTATTTACAGATGGGCTATTTACAGATGGGCTATTTACAGATGGGCTATTTACAGATGGGCTGTTTACAGATGGGTTGTTTACAGATGGGCTGTTTACAGATGGGCTATTTACAGATGGGCTATTTACAGATGGGCTATTTACAGATGGGCTATTTACAGATGGGCTATTTACAGATGGGCTGTGTACAGATGGGCTATTTACAGTTGGGCTATTTACAGATGGGCTATTTACAGATGGGCTATTTACAGATGGGCTATTTACAGATGGGCTATTTACAGATGGGCTATTTACAGATGGGCTATTTACAGATGGGCTATTTACAGATGGGCTGTGTACAGATGGGCTATTTACAGATGGGCTATTTACAGATGGGCTATTTACAGATGGGCTATTTACAGATGGGCTATTTACAGATGGGCTATTTACAGATGGGCTATTTACAGATGGGCTATTTACAGATGGGCTGTTTACAGATGGGTTGTTTACAGATGGGCTGTTTACAGATGGGCTGTTTACAGTGGCTTGCTATGTTAGCATAGCTTTTAGCTTGCCATGTTGTCTATTGATTAGCTATGATGGTCATTACAGTAGCGAATGATATGTTTGCTTTTGGCTTGACAACTGTCAAACATGGTTTTCCTCTGATGATGGCTGCTTACAGAAGTACTTAACATTTATTTAACAGACCATTAATCTTCATAAAGCTGATAATGAAAAGTCTATTGGTGGGTCTACCAGCGAGCCTGTTTGCTTTAGGCCAGCTGAGGGTTGGAAAGGCACACATACTACTGATTATATTCACTAGGCATATTAACCTCACCACGGACATAGAGAGAAGGGGAGGGAAAGGAAGAGAAAATAAGAAGTAGAGAGAGGGAAGAAGAGAGAGAGAAGGGAAGAGAGAGTGAAGAGGGAAGAGAGAGAGAGAGAGGAAGGAAGAAAGAGGGGAGGGAAGAGAGAGAGAAGAGGGAAGAAGAGAGAGAGAAGGGAAGAGAGAGTGAAGAGGGAAGAGAGAGAGAGAGAGGAAGGAAGAGAGAGGGGAGGGAAGAGAGAGAGAAGAGGGAAGAGAGAGGGGAGGGAAGAGAGAGTGAAGAGGGAAGAGAGAGAGAGAGAGGAAGGAAGAGAGAGGGGAGGGAAGAGAGAGAGAAGAGGGAAGAAGAGAGAGAGAAGAGGGAAGAGAGAGGGAGGAGGGAAGAGAGAGGGAGGAGTGAAGAGAGAGAGGAGGGAAGAGAGAGAGAGGAGGGAAGAGAGAGAGAAGAGGGAAGAGAGAGAGAGAGAGAGAGGAAGGAAGAGAGGTGAGGAGGGAAGAGAGAGAGGAGGGAAGAGAGGGAGAGAGGAGGGAAGAGAGAGGGAGGAGGGAAGAGAGAGGGAGGAGTGAAGAGAGAGAGGAGGGAAGAGAGAGAGAGGAGGGAAGAGAGAGATAAGAGGGAAGAGAGAGAGAGAGGAAGGAAGAGAGAGAGGAGGGAAGAGAGAGAGAAGAGGGAGGAGAGAGAGAAGAGGGAAGAGAGAGGGAGGAGGGAAGAGAGAGTGAGGAGGGAAGAGAGAGAGGAGGGAAGAGAGAGAGAGAGGAGGGAAGAGAGAGAGGAGGGACGAGAGAGGAAGGAAGAGAGAGAGAAGAGGGAAGAGAGAGGGGAGGGACGAGAGAGGAAGGAAGAGAGAGAGAAGAGGGAAGAGAGAGAGGAAGGAAGAGAGAGAGAAGAGGGAAGAGAGCGTGAGGAGGGAAGAGAGAGAGATGGGAAGAGAGATGGAGGGGGGAAGAGAGAAGGAGGAGGGAAGAGAGAGGGAGGAGGGAAGAGAGAGGGAGGAGGGAAGAAAGAGAGAAGAGGGAAGAGAGAGGGGGGAGGGAAGAGAGAGAGAAGAGGGAAGAGAGAGAGAAGAGGGAAGAGAGAGGGAGTGATAGAGGAAAGGGAATGAGAGAAAAAAATGTAGAATGAGAAATAGAGATAACAGAGAGAGAAAGTAAGAAGTAGAGACAGGTGTGAGCAAGACAGTCAGTCATCAGTCAGTCAGACAGTCAGTCATCAGACAGTCAGTCAGTCAGTCATCAGTCAGTCATCAGACAGTCAGTCATCAGTCAGACAGTCAATCATCAGTCAGACAGTCAGTCATCAGTCAGACAGTCAGTCATCAGACAGTCAGTCAGTCAGTCAGAGTCAGTCAGTCAGTCATTCATCAGACAGTCAGTCATTAGTCAGAAAGTCAGTCATCAGACAGTCAGTCATCAGACAGTCAGTCATCAGACAGTCAGTCGTCAGTCAGACAGTCAATCATCAGTCAGACAGTCAGTCATCATTCAGACAGTCAGTCATCAAACAGTCAGTCAGTCAGTCATCAGACAGTCAGTCATCAGTCAGTCAGTCATCATTCAGTCAGTCATCAGTCTGTCAGTCAGTCATCAGAAAGTCAGTCATCAGTCCATCAGACAGTCAGTCATCAGACAGTCAGTCATCAATCAGTCAGTCAGTCATCAGTCAGCCAGTCAGTCAGTCAGTCAGTCAAAAGACAGTCAGTCATCAGTCAGACAGTCAGTCATTAGTCAGTCAGTTATCAGATAGTCAGTCATCAGTCAGTCAGTCATCAGTCAGGCAGTCAGTCATTAGACCGTCAGTCAGTCATCAGAAAGTCAGTCATCAGTCAGCCAGTCAGTCAGTCATGCAGTCAGTCATCAGACAATCAGTCATCAGTCAATCAGTCATCAGACAGTCAGTCATTCAGTCGTCATCAGTCAGTCAGTCAGTCAGTCAGTCAGTCAGTCATTCATCAGACAGGTAGTCATCAGACAGTCAGTCATCAGACAGTCAGTCATCAGTCAGACAGTCAGTCATCAGACAGTCAGTCAGTCATTCAGTCATTCATCAGACAGTCAGTCATCAGACAGTCAGTCATCAGAAAGTCAGTCATTCAGTCGTCATCAGTCAGTCAGTCATCAGTCAGTCAGTCAGTCAGTCAGTCAGTCAGTCATCAGACAGTCAGTTATCAGCCAGACAGTCAGTCATCAGTCAGACAGTCAGTCATCAGACAGTCAGTCATCAGACAGTCAGTCAGTCAGTCAGAGTCAGTCAGTCAGTCATTCATCAGACAGTCATCAGTTAGTCAGTCAGTCAGTCAGTCAGTCAGTCATCAGACAGTCAGTCATCAGTCAGTCAGTCAGTCATCAGTCAGACAGTCAGTCATCAGTCAGTCAGTAAGGAAGCCTGACTGTGCAGAGGCCTTCTTAATGGAGCTATCTGTCTGACCAATGACCAGGCAGAAAATGAAAATGGTTTGGGCAATCCGTCGCTCTGACAGAATGTTCCACGGTTGGCTGAGCCCGGAAGGCCAGCACAGCAGCCCAGTCGGTGCCATTTTTGTTGTCGTTGCATATTCTCATTTCAATTTAATTGCATGATATGAAGTTGTATTTCGATGCTTTCACAAGTATATAATGATTCTGAGGGTAGAACCGGATTACAAATGTACAATTACAATAACTCAACTGTTTTCTGTTAGTGCTCTCTGTCTGTCTCAGATCAGCTGAGAGGAAGTGTAGTCGTGATTTGAAATGGTGAAACGGTTTCCTAATAAACCACTTCCTAGAGCTCCATTTTTATGGAGTGGTCTGCCTACCCATGTGAGAGACGCAGACTCGGTCTCAACCTTAAGTCTTTACTGAAGACTCATCTCTTCAGTGGGTCATATGATTGAGTGTAGTCTGGCCCAGGAGTGTGAAGGTGAACGGAAAGTCTCTGGAGCAACGAACCGCCCTTGCTGTCTCTGCCTGGCCGGTTCTCCTCTTTCCACTGGGATTCTCTGCCTCTAACCCTATTACAGGGGCTGAGTCACTGGCTTTCTGGTTCTCTTTCATGCCGTCCCTAGGAGGGGTGCGTCACTTGAATGGGTTGAGTCACTGACGTGATCTTCCTGTCTGGGTTGGCACCCCACCTTGGGTTGTGCCGTGGCGGAGATCTTTGTGGGCTATACTCGGCCTTGTCTCAGGATGGTAAGTTGGTGGTTGAAGATATCCTTCTAGTGGTGTGGGGGCTGTGCTTTGGCAAAGTGGGTGGGGTTATATTATGCCTGTTTGGCCCTGTCCGGGGGTGTCCTCGGATGGTGCCACAGTGTCTCCTGACCCCTCCTGTCTCAGCATCCAGTTGCTGCAGTAGTTTATGTTTCAGGGGGCTAGGGTCAGTCTGTCCCCAGTCCACCTGGCCGTGCTGCTCCAGTTTCAACTCTTCTGCCTGCGGCTATGGAACCCTGACCGGTTCACCAGACGTGCTACCTGTCCCAGACCTGCTGTTTTCAACTCTCTAGAGACAGCAGGAGCGATAGAGATACTCTTAATGATCGGCTATGAAAATCCAGCTGACATTTAATTCTGACCTGTTGCACCCTCTACTACTGCTGTGATTATTATTATTCGACCATGCTGGTCATTTATGAACATTTGAACATCTTGGCCATATTCTGTTTTAATCTCCACCCGGCACAGCCAGACGAGGACTGGCCACCCCACATAGCCTGGTTCCTCTCTAGGTTTCTTCCTAGGTTCTGGCCTTTCTAGGGAGTTTTTTCTAGCCACCCTGCTTCTACATCTGCATTGCTTGCTGTTTGGGGTTTTAGGCTGGGTTTCTGTACAGCACTTTGAGATATCAGCTGATGTAAGAAGGGCTATATAAATACATTTGATTTGATTTGATTCCTCAGGATTGGTTATTGGATATCTATTATTTGTAGTTTAACTTAATGTTCTGCCAAATGCATAAAAAAACCTGACAGTTCCATTTCTACATTAATGTGTGAAACTGCCATAATAATATATCACGTTATTACTAGGGTTGCAACATTCGAGAATCTTCACCAAAATGTCCACGTTTCCTGAACCAGGAGGGAATAAGCAGTAAATCTGGACTCCTCCAACCAGGATTTCTGGAAAACATGGGAATGTTAGGTAAGATACCGGAAATGTGCAACTCTTATTGGCTGTCTCAGCCAACATGTGAGTGTGTTCCTACCATATGTTTCTCATACAGCCTGAGCCAGTGAGAACAACCAGTGACAACAGCCAATGAGAACAGCCGGTGACAACAGCCAATGAGAACAGCCAGTGAAAATAGCCAGTGAGAACAGCCAATGAAAACAGCCAGTGACAACAGCCAGTGACAACAGCCAGTGAGAACAGCCAGTGAGAACAGCCGGTGAGAACAGCCAGTGAGAACAGCCGGTGAGAACAGCCGGTGAGAACAGCCAGTGAGAACAGCCAGTGAGAACAGCCAGTGAGAACAGCCAGTGACAACAGCCAATGAGAACAGCCAATGAAAACAGCCAGTGACAACAGCCAGTGAGAACAGCCAGTGAGAACAGCCAATGACAACAGTCGGTGAGAACAGCCATTGAGAACAGCTGGCGAGAACAGCCATTGAGAACAGCCAGTGAGAACAGCCAGTGAGAACAGCCGGTGAGAACAGCCAGTGAGAACAGCCGGTGAGAACAGCCGGTGAGAACAGCCGGTGAGAACAGCCGGTGAGAACAGCCAGTGAGAACAGCCGGTGAGAACAGCCAGTGAGAACAGCCGGTGAGAACAGCCGGTGAGAACAGCCGGTGAGAACAGCCAGTGAGAACAGCCAGTGAGAACAGCCAGTGAGAACAGCACACATCTCTCCAACTATTAGACGTTTGTTTCAGTGTGGATAGATGAACGGATGGAGAACACAGAAAGAGAAAGAGACAGAGATCTGCATTACATTGTCTGATAGAAAATGACTTGTCACTTGCCAGAGGCAATCTCTGCATAGCTTTGATGTACTTCAAAGTCTGGATGGACATCAGTTCTGTGGAACAATCGTTCTTTGTTCTCCCTGCCTGCCTCTCTGTGGGCTGGCTGGGGTATAAGGTTATGGAGGAGTGGACATTAAGTATATTCATAGGTTTTGTCCCAAATGGCACTATATCCCTTACATGACGCACTACTTTGGACGAGGGCCCTAGGGGCTTACTAGGGCATAGGGTGCCATTTGGGCAAAGGAAGAGTGAACCCGGCCCGGGTCTGTTCCTGCCAGAGCAGCTGCTAGCAGTTAGAGTGGTGGGAAGGAAAGGCAGAGAAATCTCCCCTCTATTAGGGTGCCTCCTGCTCTTAGAGAGCCCTCTTATCTCCTGACTCACCCTAACCACACCACACCCTAACGCTAACCACACCACACCCTCCCCTAACCCTAACCATACCCTCCCCTAACGCTAACCACACCACACCCTAACCCTAACCCTAACCACACCACACCACACCCTCCCTAACCCTAACTAACCACACCACACCCTAACCCTAACCCTAACCACACCACACCCTCCCCTAACCCTAACCACACCCTCCCTAACACTACCCCTAACGCTAACCACACCCTCCCTAACCCTAACTCTAACCACACCCTCCCTAACCCTAACCCTAACCATACCACACTATACCACTCCCTCCCCTAACCCTAACCCTAACCCTAATCATACCCTCCCCTAACCCTAACCCTAACCCTAATCATACCCTCCCTTACCCTAACGCTAACCACACCCTCCCTAACCCTAACCCTACCATACCACTCCCTCCCCTAACCCTAACCATACCACTCCCTCCACTAACCCTAACCTTAACCCTAACCCTAACCCTAACCATACCACTCCCTCCCCTAACAACACCACACCCTCCCTTAACGCTCAACTGTGTTCTAACCATCTAGTAGCCTGGGTTCTGGTCTGTTCTAACCATCTAGTAGCCTGGGTTTTGGTCTGTTCTAACCATCTAGTAGCCTGGGTTCTGGTCTGTTCTAACCATCTAGTAGCCTGGGTTCTGGTCTGTTCTAACCATCTAGTAGCCTGGGTTCTGGTCTGTTCTAACCATCTAGTAGCCTGGGTTTTGGTCTGTTCTAACGATCTAGTAGCCTGGGTTCTGGTCTGTTCTAACCATCTAGTAGCCTGGGTTCTGGTCTGTTCTAACCATCTAGTAGCCTGGGTTCTGGTCTGTTCTAACGATCTAGTAGCCTGGGTTCTGGTCTGTTCTAACCATCTAGTAGCCTGGGTTCTGGTCTGTGCTAACCATCTAGTAGCCTGGGTTCTGGTCTGTTCTAACCATCTAGTAGCCTGGGTTCTGGTCTGTTCTAACCATCTAGTAGCCTGGGTTTTGGTCTGTTCTAACCATCTAGTAGCCTGAGTTCCAGTCTGTTCTAAACATCTAGATACCTGGGTTCCAGTGCATTCTAGCCCTTCACTAGCCTGGGGTCCTGTTCTCCAGCTTGGTTTCATAACGTCTCTATCTCAGACCAAAGAGTTCCAGGTTTCCTAACAACCCCTGCAGCGTCTCAGCCTTACTTTTATTTCATTATTTTTAATATCCTCCTCCCTGTTTGTACCTCTAACTCTATTTTCAATTTCCCTCCACATTCCAGAGCAATATATAACTCACTGCTTTTACACTGCTGGACCAGAGCCAGACTAACCCGAGCTGCAGGGACCAGGGTCTACAGGCCTTTCATAGGTCTGTAAAGATATACTAGAGTTTTATTAACATGTGAGAGATGGAGAGAAGCTGTCAAATTTGGATAATTGCGACAGAATAGTTCATCAAATATTGTCTCACCTGATGTACGTGCTCTTATATGTTTGTATGTTTTCTGATTCTTTAGCACAGTGACATCTTTTCCTTTTGTTTCCACGTGGGAGCCAAGGCATCTAAACCAAGTTATTCCTTCTTCAGCCCCAGACTCCATTTTCTAACTGAAGGAAACAAGGAGCCGTTGAATGTTTTTCATTAAGCTCTAAGAAATGGAATATGATGTCATCGGTATTCCTCTGTCGTTGTATCATTAGCTAGCGTCAGCGCTTTTCATGTAAGGGAGGAGGAAAGAGGGATGGAGAGAGAGAGAGAGACAGCGAGAGAAAGAGCGAGAGAGGAGGATCCGTACAAGGAAAACTGGGGTGACAACCTGTTGCTATGTGTTGCTGGGTAGACTGGTTGCTAGGCTGCTCTATACTCAGCAATTAATTCCAACACAGAGCCGCAAGATTTGGTAATTGGCCAAGAGCGAGAGAGTAGGGATGTAGGGACAACAAGAGGGAGTGCGGGAGAGGGAGAGAGAAAAACAGAGCGAGAGAGTAGGGATGTAAGGACAACAAGAGGGAGTGCGGGAGAGGGAGAGAGAAAAACAGAGCGAGAGAGTAGGGATGTAGGGACAACAAGAGGGAGTGCGGGAGAGGGAGAGAGAAAAACAGAGCGAGAGAGTAGGGATGTAGGGACAACAAGAGGGAGTGCGGGAGAGGGAGAGAGAAAAACAGAGCGAGAGAGTAGGGATGTAGGGACAACAAGAGGGAGTGCGGGAGAGGGAGAGAGAAAAACAGAGCGAGAGAGTAGGGATGTAGGGACAACAAGAGGGAGTGCGGGAGAGGGAGAGAGAAAAACAGAGCGAGAGAGTAGGGATGTAGGGACAACAAGAGGGAGTGCGGGAGAGGGAGAGAGAAAAACAGAGCGAGAGAGTAGGGATGTAGGGACAACAAGAGGGAGTGCGGGAGAGGGAGAGAGAAAAACAGAGCGAGAGAGTAGGGATGTAGGGACAACAAGAGGGAGTGCGGGAGAGAGAACAAGAGCAAGGTAGGGAGAGAGAGAGAGGGATATAAAGAGAGGGAAGGAGAGAGGAAGCGAAGGAGGGACAGAGAGGGAGGGAGATTGAGAAGGAGGGAAAGTAGGAAGGGAGAGAAAAAGAGAAAGACAAGGAGAAGAGGGAGGAAAGAAAAGAGAGAGAACAGGCCCTCCGCTGATTTTATTGTTATAACTAGCAAACCTCCGTAAACAAACAGAAAATCACATAAATTGTTAATGGAGGGTAAGAGTTTGGAGCAGCTACAGCCATGTTGAAAGGCTTGGGGCAGTGGCAGCCATGTTGAAAGGCTTGGGGCAGCTACAGCCATGTTGAAAGGCTTGGGGCAGTGACAGCCATGTTGAAAGGCTTGGGGCAGTGACAGCCATGTTGAAAGGCTTGGGGCAGTAACAGCCATGTTGAAAGGCTATGGGCAGTAACAGCCATGTTGAAAGGCTTGGGGCAGTGACAGCCATGTTGAATAGAGTAGACCGCTAATTAGCCAGCATCATCCCCTATGAAGAAATAGCAAGCATTTCTAAAGCAATTAATTTTTTTCTCCAATTTATGCTCTGGCCACAAGCACAATTTATGCTCTGGCCACAAGCACAAGTATAGGCTGAATTAACAAAATAATTTGGCTGTGAGTTAACAGAATGTTAACTTTTAAAAGTTAGATTTTCACTTGACAGTTACTTAAAAACTACAAAATGTTCTCTCAGTTACATGTCAAAATGTGTAGAGTAGCAGGACATTGGCTTTAAAACTCTAAATGTATAGAATAGTATTATACAACTGCAACTGTTTCTCTCTGCCCCATGGCAAAACACATTGAAATACAGGAAGCTGTTTTCCTCAAATAAATCGGTTTTCTCCACCAAAATAATGGTTCCATTTTTGGGGTGTTGGGGCCTTCTACTTTCCAGTATTTTCAAAATACCCCCCTAAAAAAAACTCCATATACCCCTCGAAATAGCCCTCCATATACCTCTCAACCTACCCCTACAGCTGCCCAAAATACCACTTCAGCTGCCCATGTCCCTTAATGTTGATGATGTGGTTGTTACTGACAAGGAGCACATGGCTGAGCTCTTTAATCACCACTTCATTCAGTCAGGATTCCTATTTGACTCAGCCATGCCTCCTTAACCGTCCAACATTTCCTCATCTCCCACCCCTATCATCGCAAAGCCTATCTCTGACATTATTAACATGTCTCTCCTCTCTGGGGAGGTTCCCATTGCTTGGAAGGCAGCCACAGTACATACTTTATTTAAAGGGGAGATCAAGCTGATCCTAACTGTTATAGGCCAATATCTATTTTTGCCCTGTTTATCAAAAGTGTTGGAAAAACTTGTCAATAATCAACCGACTGGCTTTCTTGCTGTCTATAGTATTCTCTCTAGTATGCAATCTGGTTTCCGCTCAGGTTATGGATGTGTCACTGCAACCTTAATTAAAGGTCCTAAATGCTGTCACCATTGCCCTTGATTCTAAGCAATGTTGTGCTGCTATTTTTATTGACTTGGCCAAAGCTTTTGATACAGTAGACCATTCCATTCCTGTGTGCTGGCTAAGGAGTATTGTTGTCTCTGAGGGGTCGTTGGTCTGGTTTACTACCTACCTCTTTCAAAGAGTGCAGTGTATAAAGTCAGAACATCTGCTGTCTCACCTACTGCCTGTCACCAAGGGAGTACCCCAAGGCTCAATCCTAGGCCCCATGCTCTTCTCAATTTACATCAACAACATAGCTCAAGCAGTAGGAAGCTCTCTCATCCATTTATATGTAGATGATACAGTCTTATACTCAGCTGGCACCTCCCAGGATTTTGTCTTAAATGCTCTACAACAAGCTTTCTCTACCCTTAACCTTGTTCTGAACACCTCCAAAACAAAGGACATGTGGTTTGGTAAGAAGAATGCCCCTTTCTGCACCAGTGTGATTACCCTCCATATACCCCTCAACATGCCCCTCAACATACCTCATACAAGTACTTGCGAGTATGGCTAGACAGTACACTGTTCATCCCTCAGAATATTTCAAAGCTGCAGGCTAAGGTTACATTTAGACTTGGTTTCCTCTATCGTAATCACTCCTCTTTCACCCCAGCTGCCAAACTAACCCTGGTTCAGATGACCATCCAACCCATGCTAGATTATGGAGATTATAGATCGGCAGGTAAGGGTAGTGTCGAGTGGCTAGATGTTCTTTACCATTCGGCCATCAGACTTGCCACCAATGCTCGTTATAGGACACATCACTGCACTCTATACTCCTCTGTAAACTGGTCATCTCTGTATACCAGTCGCAAGACCCACTGGTTGATGCTTATTTATAAATCCCTCTTAGGCCTCACTCCCCCCTATCTGAGATATCTACTGCAGCCCTCAACCTCCACATACAACACCCATTCTACCAGTCACATTCTGTTAAAGGTCCCCAAACCCCACACGTCCCTGGGCCGCTCCTCTTTTTAGTTCGCTGCAGCTAGTGCCTGAAACGAGCTGCAGCAAACACTCAAATTGGACAGTTTTATCTCCATCATGGACACTCTTACTGACAGTTGTGGCTGCTTTGTGTGATGTATTGTTGTCTCTACCTTCTTGCCCTTTGTCCTGTTGTCTGTGTCCAATAATGTTTGTACCATGTTTTGTGTTGCTACCATGTTGTGCTGCTGCCATGTTGTGTCGCTACCATGTTGTTGTCATGTTGTGTTGCTACCATGCTGTGTTGTCATGTATTGAATCCATGCTGTGTTGTTGTCTTAGTTCTCTCTTTATGTGGTGTTATACTTGGTATTTGGTATTTTATTAGGATCCCCATTAGCTGTTGCAAAAGCAGCAGCTACTCTTCCTGGGGTCCACACAGAACATGAAACATAATACAGAATGACATAACACAGAACATTATTAGACAAGAACAGCTCAACTCTCTTGTCGTGATGCCTGTTTTGAACAATATTTTTTATTTTCTTTTTAATCCCAGGATATGAACACGCAGGGAGGCATTTTGCCATTTTGGTAGGCCGTCACTGTAAATACGAACTTGATCCATAATACCCCTCAACATGCCCCTCCATATACCCCTCAACAAACCCCTCAACATACCCCTCAACATACCCCTCCACACCCCTATAATATACCTCTAAACATACCCCTCCATATACCCATATTATATCTCTCAACATACCCCTCCATATACTTTTTTTTTATTTTTTTATTTCACCTTTATTTAACCAGGTAGGCTAGTTGAGAACAAGTTCTCATTTGCAACTGCGACCTGGCCAAGATAAGGCATAGCAGTGTGAACAGACAACACAGAGTTACACATGGAGTAAACAATTAACAAGTCAATAACACAGTAGAAAAAAGGGGAGTCCCTTATAGATACCCCTATAATGTACGCCTCAAAAGACCCCTCAACATACCTTTCATAATATACCCCTCCAGATACCCCCCCACATACCCCTCCATATACCCCTATAATATACCCCTCCATATACCCCTATAATATACCCCTCAACATACCCCTCCATATACCCCTTTAATATACCCCTCCATATACCCCTATAATATACCCCTCAACAAACACCTCAACGTACCCCTATAATATACACCTCCACATACCTCTCCATATACCCCTCAACATACCCCTCCATATACCCCTCCATATACACCTCCATATACCCCTACCTATACCCTTCAGTATACCCCTATAATATACCCCTCCATATACCCTCCATATACCCCTCCATATACCCTTCAATATACCCTTCAATATACCCCTCCATATACCCCTCCATATACCCTTCAATATACCCCTTCATTTAACCCTCCACACATCCCTCTATATACCCCTGTAATATACCCCTCTATATACCCTTCAATATACCCCTCCATATACCCCTCATATACCCTTCAATATACCCCTCCATATACCCCTCCATATACCCTTCAATATACCCCTTCATTTAACCCTCCACATATCCCTCTATATACCCCTGTAATATACCCCTCCACATACCCCTCCATATACCCCTATAATATACCCCTCCATATACGCCTCCATATACCCCTCCATATATTTGACCTCTCAATATACCCAACCATATACCCCTCAACATACCCCTCAATATACCCTTCGATATACCCCCCCATCTACCCCTCTATATACCCTCCATATGCCCTCCAATATACCCCTCCAATATACCCCTCCATATACCCCTCAATATACCCCTATAATATACCCCTCCAATATAGCCCTCCATATACCCCTCATATACCCCTATAATATACCCCTCCATATACCCTTCAATATACCCCTCCATATACCCCTCCATATACCCTTCAATATACCCCTCCATATACCCTTCAATATACCCCCCATAAACCCCTCCATATACCCCCCATATACCCTTCAATATAACCCTCCATATACCCCTACCTATACTCTTCAATATACCCCTCTAATATACCCCTAAATATACCCTTCAATATACCCTTCAATATACCCCTCCATATACCCTTCAATATACCCCCCATAAACCCCTCCATAAACCCCTCCATATACCCCTTCAATATTCTCCTGTAATATAGCCCTCCATATACCCTTCAATAGACCCCTCCATATACCCTTCAATATACCCCCCATATACCCCTCCTTACACCCCTCCATATACCCTTCAATATACCCCTCCATATCCCCCTCCATATACCCATCAATATACCCCTCCATATACCCCTCCTTACACCCCTCCATATACCCTTCAATATACCCCTCCATATCCCCCACCATATGCCCTTCAACATACCCCTCATTATACCCTTCGATATACCCCCCCCATATACCCCTCTATATACCCTCCATATGCCCTCCAATATACCCCTCCAATATACCCCTCCATATACCCCTCAATATACCCCTTCAATATTCCCCTGTAATATAGCCCTCCATATACACCTCCATGTACCCCTACCTATACCCTTCAGTATACCCCTATAATATACCCCTCCATATACCCTTCAATAAACCCCTCCATATACCCTCCATATACCGTCCATATACCCCTCCATATACCCTCCATATACCCCTCCATATAGCCTTCAATATACCCTTCAATATACCTCTCCATGTACCCCTCCATATACCCCTCCATATACCCCTCCATATACCCTTCAATATACCCATCAATATACCCCTCCATGTACCACTCCATATACCCCTCATATACCCTTCAATACACCCCTCCGTATACCCCTCTATATACCCCTCAATATACCCTTCAATATACCCCTCCATTTACCCTCCATATACCCCTCCATATACCATTCAATATGCCCATCAATATACCCCTCCATGTACCCCTCCATAAAACCCTCTACATACCCCTATAATTTACCCCTCCATATACCCTTCAATAAACCACTCCATATACCCCTCCGCATACCCTTCAATATACCCTTCAATATACCCCTCCATATACCCCTCCATATACCTTTCAATATACCCCTCCATATACCCCTCCATATACCCTTCAATATACCCCTCCATATACCACTCCATATACCCCTCCATATACCCTCCAATATACCCCTCCATATACCCTTCAATATACCCTTCAATATACCCCTCCATATACCCTTCAATATACCCATCAATATACCCCTCCAGATACCCCTCCACATACCCCTATAATATACCCCTCCATATACCCCTATAATATACCCCTCAACATACCCCTCCATATACCCCTTTAATATACCCCTCCATATACCCCTATAATATACACCTCCACATACCTCTCCATATACCCTTCAATATACCCCCCATAAACCCCTCCTTACACCCCTCCATATACCCTTCAATATACCCCTCCATATACCCTCCATATACCCATCAATATACCCCTCCATATACCCTCCATATACCCTTCAATATACCCCTTCATTTAACCCTCCACATACCCCTCTATATACCCCTGTAATATACCCCTCAACATACCCCTCCATATACCCCTATAATATACCCCTCCATATACGCCTCCATATACCCCTCCATATATTTGACCTCTCAATATACCCAACCATATACCCCTCCACATACCCCTCAACATACCCCTTAATATACCCCGCCATATGCCCTTCAACATACCCCTCATTATACCCTTCGATATACCCCCCCATATACCCCTCTATATACCCTCCATATGCCCTCCAATATACCCCTCCAATATACCCTCCATATACCCCTCATATACCCCTATAATATACCCCTCCATATACCCTTCAATATACCCCTCCAATATACCCTCCATATACCCCTCATATACCCCTTCAATATACCCCTCCATATACCCTTCAATATACCCCTCCATATACCCCTCCATGTACCCCCCATATACCCTTCAATATACCCCTCCATATACCCCTACCTATACCCTTCAATATACCCCTATAATATACCCCTAAATATACCCTTCAATATACAACTCCATATACCCCTCCATATGCCCCTCCATATACCCCTTCAATATTCTCCTGTAATATAGCCCTCCATATACCCTTCAATATACCCCTCCATATACCCTTCAATATACCCCCCATATACCCCTCCTTACATCCCTCCATATACCCTTCAATATACTCATCCATATCCCCCTCCATATACCCTTCAATATACCCCTCCAATAACCCCTCCATATACCCCCCATATACCCTTCAATGTACCCCTCCATATACCCCTACCTATACCCTTCAATATACACCTATAATATACCCCTAAATATGCCCTTCAACATACCCCTCATTATACCCTTCGATATACCCCCCCATATACCCCTCTATATACCCTCCATATGCCCTCCAATATACCCCTCCAATATACCCCTCCATATACCCCTCATATACCCCTTCAATATACCCCTCCATATACCCTTCAATATACCCCTCCATATACCCTCCATATACCCCTCCATATACCCCTCCATATACCCCTCATATACCCTTCAATACACCCCTCCGTATACCCCTCAATATACCCTTCAATATACCCTTCAATATACCCCTCCATTTACCCCTCCATATACCATTCAATATACCCATCAATATACCACTCCATGTACCCCTCCATAAAACCCTCTATATTCCCCTATAATTTACCCCTCCATATACCCTTCAATATACCACTCCATATACCCCTCCATATACCCTTCAATATACCATTCAATATACCCCTCCATATACCCCTCCATATACCATTCAATATAACCCTCCATATACCCCTCCATATACCCTTCAATATACCCCTCCATATACCACTCCATATACCCCTCCATATACCCTCCAATATACCCCTCCATATACCCCTCCATATACCCCTTCAATATACCCCTCCATATACCCCTCCATATACCCTTCAATATACCCCTCCAATATACCCCCCATAAACCCCTCCTTACACCCCTCCATATACCCTTCAATATACCCCTCCATATACCCCCCATATACCCTTCAATATACCCCTCCATATACCCCTACCTATACCCTTCAATATACCCCTATAATATACCCCTAAATATACCCTTCAATATACACCTCCATATACCCCTCCATATGCCCCTCCATATACCCCTTCAATATTCTCCTGTAATATAGCCCTCCATATACCCTTCAATATACCCCTCCATATACCCTTCAATATACCCCCCATATACCCCTCCTTACACCCCTCCATATACCCTTCAATATACCCCTCCATATACCCTTCAATATACCCCTCCATATACCCCTCCATATACCCCCCATATACCCCCCATATACCCCTCCATATACCCCTCAACATACCCCGCCATATGCCCTTCAACATACCCCTCATTATACCCTTCGATATACCCCCCCGTATACCCCTCTATATACCCTCCATATGCCCTCCAATATACCCCTCCAAAATACCCCTCCATATACCCCTCAATATACCCCTTCAATATCCCCCTATAATATAGCCCTCCATATACCCCTCATATACCCCTTCAATATACCCCTCCATATACCCTTCAATATACCCCTCCATATACCCTCCATATACCCCTCCATATACCCCTCCATATACCCCTCATATACCCTTCAATACACCCCTCCGTATACCCCTCTATATACCCCTCAATATACCCTTCAATATACCCCTCCATTTACCCCTCCATATACCATTCAATATACCCATCAATATACCCCTCCATGTACCCCTCCATAAAACCCTCTATATTCCCCTATAATTTACCCCTCCATATACCCTTCAATATACCACTCCATATACCCCTCCATATACCCTTCAATATACCATTCAATATACCCCTCCATATACCCCTCCATATACCATTCAATATAACCCTCCATATACCCCTCCATATACCCTTCAATATACCCCTCCATATACCACTCCATATACCCCTCCATATACCCTCCAATATACCCCTCCATATACCCTCCAATATACCCCTCCATATACCTCTCCATATACCCTTCAATATACCCTTCAATATACCCCTCCATATACCCCTCCATATACCCTTCAATATAATCATCAATATACCCCTCCATATACCCCTCCATATACCCCTCATATACCCTTCAATACACCCCTCCGTATACCATTCAATATACCCTTCAATATACCCTTCAATATACCCCTCCATATACCCCTCCATATACCATTCAGTATACCCCTCCATATACCCCTCCATATACCCTTCAATATACCCCTCCATATACCCCTCCATATACCCCTCCATATACCCTTCAATATACCCCTCCATTTACCCCTCCATATACCCCTCCATATACCATTCAATATACCCATCAATATACCCCTCCATATACCGCTCCATATAACCCTCCATAAACCCCTATAATCTAACCCTCCATGTACCCCTCCATAAAACCCTCTATATACCCCTATAATTTACCCCTCCATATACCCTTCAATATACAACTCCATATACCCCTCCATATACCCTCCAATATACCCCTCCATATACCCTTCAATATACCCTTCAATATACCCCTCCATATACCCATCCATATACCATTCAATATATCCCTCCATATACCCCTCCATATACCCTTCAATATACCCCACCATATACCACTCCATATACCCCTCCATATACCCTCCAATATACCCCTCCATATACCCTCCAATATACCCCTCCATATACCCCTCCATATACCCACCATATACCCTTCAATATACCCCTCCATATACCCCTCCATATACCATTCAGTATACCCCTCCATATACCCCTCCATATACCCTTCAATATACCCCTCCATATACCCCTCCATATACCCCTCCATATACCCTTCAATATACCCCTCCATATACCCCTACATATACCCCTCCATATACCCTCCAATATACCCATCAATATACCCCTCCATATACCCCTCCATATAACCCTCCATATACCCTCCAATATACCCATCAATATACCCCTCCATGTACCCCTCCATAAAACCCTCTATATACCCCAATAATTTACCCCTCCATATACCCTTCAATATACCACTCCATATACCCCTCCAAAATACCCCTCCATATACCCCTCCATATAGCCCTCCATATACTTGACCTCTCAATATACCCAACCATATACCCCACCACATACCCCTCAACATACCCCTCAATATACCCCGCCATATGCCCTTCAAGATACCCCTAATTATACCCTTCAATATACCCCTCCATATACCCTTCAATATACCCCTCCATATACCCTTCAATATACCCCCCATAAACCCCTCCATACACCCCTCTATATACCCTTCAATATACCCCTCCATATACCCCTCCATATACCCTTCAATATACCCCTCCATATACCCCTCCATATACCCCCCAAATACCCTTCAAAATACCCCTCCATGTACCCGTATAATATACCCTCAACATACCCTCAACATACCCCTCAACATACCTCTATAATATACCCCTCAACATACCCCTCCATATACCCCTATAATATACCCCTCCATATACCCCTATAATATACCCCTCAACATACCTCTCCATATACCCCTATAATATACCCCTCAACATACCCCTCCATACACCCCAATAATATACCCCTCCATACACCCCTATAATATACCACCCAACATACCCATTAATATACCCCTCCGTATACCCCTCAACACACCCCTTCAATATATCCCTCCATATACCCCTCCAAAATACCCCTCCATATACCCCTCCTTATACCCCTCAACACACCCCTCCATATACCCCTCCATATAGCCCTCCATATATTTGACCTCTCAATATACCCAACCAAATACCCCTCCCCCTCCCCTTCAACATACCCCTCATTATACCCTTCGATATAACCCCCCATATACCCCTCTATATACCCTCCATATACCCTCCAATATACCCCTCCATATACCCTTCAATATACCCCTCCATATACCCTTCAATATACCCCCCATAAACCCCTCCTTATACCCCTCCATATACCCTTCTATATACCCCTCCATATCCCCCTCCATATCCCCTTCAATATACCCTTCAATATACCCCTCCATATACCCCTCCATATACCCTTCAATATGCCCTTCAATATACCCCTCCATATACCCCTCCATATACCCCTCATATACCATTCAATATACCCCTCCATATACCCCTCCATATACACCTCCATATACCCTTCAATACACCCCTCCGTATACCCCTCTATATACCCTTCAATATACCCCTCCATATACCCCTCCATATACCCTTCAATATACCCTTCAATATACCCCTCCATATACCCCTCCATATACCCCTCCATATACCCTTCAATATGCCCTTTAATATACCCCTCCATATACCCCTCCATATACCCCTCATATACCATTCAATATACCCCTCCATATACACCTCCATATACCCTTCAATACACCCCTCCGTATACCCCTCTATATACCCCTCCATATACCCTTCCATATACCCTTCAATATACCGCTCCATATACCTTTCAATATACTCCTCCATATACCCCTCCATATACCCATCCATATACCATTCAATATACCCATCGATTTACCCCTCCACATACCCCTCCATATACCCCTCCATATACCCCTATAATATACCCCTCTATATACCGCTCCATATACCTTTCAATATACCCCTCCATATACCCCTATAATTTACCCCTCCATATACCCTTCCATATACCCTTCAATATACCGCTCCATATACCTTTCAATATACCCCTCCATATACCCCTCCATATACCCCTCCATATACCATTCAATATACCCATCGATTTACCCCTCCACATACCCCTCCATATACCCCTCCATATACCCTTCAATATACCACTCCATATACCCCTCCATATACCCTCCAATATACCCCTCCAATATACCCCTCCATATACCCCTCCATATACCCTCCAATATACCCCTCAATATACCCCTCCATATACCCCTCCATATACCCTTCAATATACCCCTCCATACACCCCCATAATATACCACTCCATACACCCCAATAATATACCACCCAACATACCCATTAATAAACATCTCCGTAAACTCCTCAACACACCCCTTCAATATACCCCTCCATATACCCCTCCAATATACCCCTCCATATACCCCTCCATATACCCTTTCATATACCCCTCCAAAATACCCCTCCATATACCCCTCCATATACCCCTCAACACAACCCTCCATATACCCCTCCACATAGCCCTCCATATACTTGACCTCTCAATATACCCAACCATATACCCCACCACATACCCCTCAACATACCCCACCATATGCCCTTCAACATACCCCTCATTATACCCTTCGATATACCCCCCCATATACCCCTCTATATACCCTCCATATGCCCTCCAATATACCCCTCCAATATAGCCCTCCATATACCCCTCATATACCCCTATAATATACCCCTCCATATACCATTCAATATACCCCTATAATATACCCCTACATATACCCTTCAATATACACCTCCATATACCCTCCATATACCCTCCATATACCCCTCCATATAGCCTTCAATATACCCTTCAATATACCCCTCCATGTACCCCTCCATATACCCCTCATATACCCTTTAATATACCCCTCCATATACCCCTCCATATACCCCTCCATTTACCCCTACATTTACCCCTCCATATACCATTCAATATACCCCTCCATATACACCTCCATATACCCCTACCTATACCCTTCAATATACCCCTCCATATACACCTCCATATACCCTCCATATACCCCTCCATATACCCCTCCATATACCCTTCAATATACCCCTCCATATACCCCTCCAATATACCCCTCTATATACCCCTCCATATACCCTTCAATATACCCCTCCATTTACCCCTCCATATACCCCTCCATATACCATTCAATATACCCATCAATATACCCCTCCATATACCCCTCCATATACCCCTATAATATACCCCTCCATATACCCCTCTATATACCCCTATAATATACCCCTCCATATACCCTCCAATATACCCCTCCATATACCCTTCAATATACCCTTCAATATACCCCTCCATATACCCTTCAATATACCCTTCAATATACCCCTCCATATACCCCTCCATATAGCCTTCAATATACCCCACCATATGCCCTTCAACATACCCCTCATTATACCCTTCAATATACCCCCCCCGAACACACACAAAAAAAAACACAAAAAAAAACACAAAAAAGTGTTGGCCTCAACATTTTGGAAAGGTGGTGCATGTCTCTTATGGTGCATGTGAGGTGTGTGTGTGTGTGTGTGTGTGTGTGTGTGTGTGTGTGTGTGTGTGTGTGTGTGTGTGTGTGTGTGTGTGTGTGTGTGTGTGTGTGTGTGTGTGTGTGTGTGTGTGTGTGTGTGTGTGTGTGTGTGTGTTTGATTACATGTATAAACACATGTTAGTGCCCACCATCCTGCTATGTGTGTGTCTGTCTGTTCAGTATGATGAGTCTCTCTGTACAGGAAACCTGGACCTTGACTAAGACCTGGACCTGCCTCTGTCCTCGGGCTACACAGACACACACACACACACACACAGACAGACAGACAGACAGACAGACAGACACAGACAGACAGACAGAAACATAGACACACATAGACAGACACACACACACACACACACACACACACACACACACACACACACACACACACACACACACACACACACACACACACACACACTCACACAGACACACACACCCCTAATGCATGTTGAGAGGTTTAAGGGGGAAACAGGAACAAAGTGTAGAAACAGAAGCGAGAAAATGCCACAACAAGAAGACGTGGCCCTGCCACAGAGGAGAACAGCATTATGAAGATAGCTGATGTTCTCCGTTCTCTGTCTGGTCTGTCAACCGATGTGAGTGTTATTTGAGATGTGTGTTAAGCATGCAGACAGATGGCGTAATCATTACGTTGCCCATACATTATATTACACGTGGTGGAGTCTAGGGGTCATATTCATAAAGACTTTTAGAGTGCTGATTTAGGATCAGGTCCCCTCTGTCTATATCACCTTTAATATTCTGATTTAAACTGATCCTAGATTAGCACTCCTACTCTGAGACTTAGTCGTCTCTGTTCCCTAACCACAGGAAGTGGTCCTCAGTGTTTCTGCTGGTGACAGCTGCAGCCTGTAGAACAATGGGAAAAGGGTTTGCTGAGACTTTTACTCAGGCTACACTGACAAGTAAGTAACCACTACAACCACCTCTCCTCCCATTTTCCCTCCTCTCTCACTTCCTCTCTCACTTCCTTTCCCAGTGTTCCCTCCCCCCTCTCCCTCACTCTGCTTAATCACTAGCAGTTATTGTTGAGGAGAGAGCTAGAGTCAGAAGGAAAGAGAGCGAGAGAGAGCCCAGTTTGCACATAACGTTCTGAGAACCATATGTTTCTAAGAGCTTGGTGAGAGCATTGGTTATCCTATGGTTATTTTGCAGACAACCTTCCCACAACTTTTTGAGAATGGCGTAGGATAATTGCTTGGCTTTTCTCAGCACATTTAAGGAACTTGACAAAAAAATATATATATTTTCTTGGTATTTCATTACTTTAACAGAACGTTTCCTAAAAGTTCAAATATGTCTACATTTAATTTAATTTTCGGTGATGTTCTAGGAACATTGTCCAACTGGTTTGACTTTGGGAATGTTCTCCAATATTTCAGAGAACGTTAAGAAACAACGTTATTCTGTGGAAATGTTATATAACGTTTCCTACAGGTTTCCTCTTGGTTCTATTTAAAGTCTTGTCCTCATTGTTTCAGCTTTTCATTTATTTTTACATTTGCAAAATTGTTTAAAAAAAACTGTTTTTGCTTGGTTATTATGGGGTATTGTGTATAGATTGGTGAGGGAAAAAAACTATTTAATCAATTTCAGTATAAGTTTGTAACCTAACAAAATGTGGAAAGAGTCGAGAGGTCTAAATCATTTTCGAATGTCCTGCATATTCTTTTCTCAGCATCAACAAAACTCTCTCTATCCTTTATCTTGTTAAGTGTGTTCAGGTGTGTTGGCCACGCCCAATCTTAATTTTGCCTGATTGAATAGATGGCATTTCCACGGTAACGGAATTGCACTGACAGTCCGATTTTTCACTTAAACTGTGTTTCAAACAAAAACCATTGATTTCAAAATTTAACAAACTTTACGCTTAAAGACTACTTTTAACATTTTACACTGAACATTTTACACTGAACATTTTACACTGAACATTTTACACTGAACATTTTACACTGAACATTTTACACTGAACATTTTACAAAAACACATTTACTGGAAGAATTGCAGATGCAAAGTTTGGTAACAGAATTTGGGTAAAATCTACCGCTGGTTTGTACGTGTCAACTTCTCCCGTAGCTCATTTAAACACCAACTCTGAATTAGGATTCAGCGACGTGTCAGAAAGAATGTGGTGTCAGCTATGTGTCAGAAAGAATGTGGTGTCAGCTGCGTGTCAGAAAGAATGGGGTGTCAGCTATGTGTCATATGTAATTGAGTCATGTGTCAGAGAGAATGGGGTGTCAGCTTTGTGTCAGAAAGAATAGGGTGTCAATGATGGGTCAGAAATAATGGTTTGTCAATGATGAGTCAGAAGTAATGGGGTGTCAGCTAGGTGTCAAAGAGAATGATGTTGTCAGCCATGTGTCAGAAAGAATGGGGTGTCAGCCATGTGTCAGAAAGAATGGGGTGTCAGCTATGTGTCAGAGAAATTGGAGTGTCAGCTAGGTGTCAGAAAGAATGTGGTGTCAACAATGTGTCAGAAAGAATGGGGTGTCAGCATTGTGTCAGAAAGAATGGCGTGTCAGCTGTGTGTCAGAAAGAATGGGGTGCCAGCAATGTGTAAGAAACAATGGGGTGTCAGCGATTGAGTCAGAATGAATGGGGTGTCAGCGATGAGTCAGAAACAATGGGGTGTCAGCTATGTGTCAGAAACAATGGGGTGTCAGCTATGAGTCTGTATGAATGTGCACCTCAGTAGTAAATGTCAGTTGGCTTTTCATAGCCGATCATTAAGAGTATCTCTACCGCTCCTGCTGTCTCTATAGAGTTGAAAACAGCAGGTCTGGGACAGGTAGCACGTCCAGTGAACAGGTCAGGGTTCCATAGCCGCAGGCAGAACAGTTGAAACTGGAGCAGCAGCATGGCCAGGTGAACGGAAAGGAGTCATCAGGCCAGGAAGTCCTGAAGCATGGTCCAATGACTCAGGTCCTCCGAGAGAAAGATAGAAAGAGAATTAGAGAGCATACTTAAATCCACACAGGACACCGGTTAAGACAGGAGAAATACTCCAGATATAACAGACTGACTCTAGCCCCCCGACACATGAACTACTGCAGCATAAATACTGGAGGCTGAGACAGGAGGGGTCGGGAGACACTTTGGCCCCATCCGATGATACCCCCGGACAGGGCCAAACAGGCTGGATATAACCCCACCCACTTTGCCAAAGCACAGACCCCACACCCCTAGAGGGATATCTTCAACCACCAACTTACCATCCTGAGACAAGGCAGAGTATAGCCCACAAAGATCTCCGCCACGGCACAACCCCAGGAGGGGCGCTAACCCAGACAGGAAGATCACGTCAGTGACTCAACCCACTCAAGTGACGCACCCTTCCTAGGGACGGCATGGAAGAGCACCAGTAAGTCAGTGACTCAGCCCCTGTAATAGGGTTAGAGGCAGATAATCCCAGAGGGGAACCGGCCAGGCAGAGACAGCAAGGACGGTTCATTGCTCCAGTGCCTTTCCGTTCACCTTCACACTCCTGGGCCAGACTACACTCAATCATATGACCTACTGAAGAGATGAGTCTTCAGTAAAGACTTAAAGCTGTTTGCTTAGAAATTCTAGGGACAATTAGGAGGCCTGTGTCTTGTGACCGTAGTGTACGTGTAGGTATGTATGGTAGGACCAAATCGGAAAGATAGGTAGGAGCAAGCCCATGTAATGCTTTGTAGGTTAGCAGTAAAACCTTGAAATCAACCCTTGCCTTAACAGGAAGCCAGTGTAGAGAGGCTATTGCTGGAGTAATATGATCAAATGTTTTGGTTCTAGACAAGATTCTAGCAGCCGTGTTTAGTGCGAACTGAAGTTTATTTAGTGCTTTATCCGGGTAGCCGGAAAGTAGAGCATTGCAGTAGTCTAACGTAGAAGTGACAAAAGCATGGATACATTTTTCTGCATCATTTATGGACAGAAAGTTTCTGATTTTTACAATGTTATGCAGAATGGAAAAGAGTAACGCCGAGGTCCTTCAGTTTTATTTGAGACGACTGCACAACCATCAAGATTAATTGTCAAATTCACTTCCTTATGTCTGAAACACAGGCTTCCAGCGAGGGCAATTTTGGGGCTTCACCATGTTTCATCGAAATGTAAAGCTGTGTGTAATCCGAATAGCAGTGAAAGTTAACATTATGTTTCCAAATGACATCACCAAGAGATAAAATATATAGTGAAAACAATAGTGGTCCTAAAACGGAGCCTTGAGAAACACCGAAATTGACCGTGTATTTGTCAGAGGACAAACCATCCACAGAGACAAACTGATATCTTTCTGACAGATAAGATCTAAACCAGGCCAGAACTTGTCCGTGTAGACCAATTTGGGTTTCCAATCTCTCCAAAAGATTGTGGTGATCGATGGTATCAACAGCAGCACTAAGGTCTAGAAGCATGAGGACAGATGCAGAGCCTCGGTCTGACGCCATTAAAAGGTCATTTACCACCTTCACACGTGCAGTCACCGTGCTATGAATGGGTCTGAAACCAGACTGAAGCGTTTCGTATACAGTGCCTTGCGAAAGTATTCGGCCCCCTTGAACTTTGCGACCTTTTGCCACATTTCAGGCTTCAAACATAAAGATATAAAACTGTATTTTTTTGTGAAGAATCAACAACAAGCGGGACACAATCATGAAGTGGAACGACAATTATTGGATATTTCAAACTTTTTTAACAAATCAAAAACTGAAAAATTGGGTGTGCAAAATTATAAATTATTATTTATTGGGATGTTCAGTTTCGGATGAATTTTTATACCAATCAATGTACTTCTTTGCAATGCCTCCTGTCACGACTTCTGCCGAAGTTGTTGCCTCTCCTTGTTCGGGCGGTGCTCGGCGTTCGACGTCACCGGTCTTCTAGCCATCATTGATCCATTTTCATTTTCCATTGGTTTTGTCTTGTCTTCGCACACACCTGTTTTCAATCCCATTCATTACCTGTTGTGTATTTAACCCTCTGTTTCCACTCATGTCTTTGTCAGAGATTGTTTATTGTCAGTGTAGTGTTGTTTGTATAGGTGCGCAACGGGTCTTCGTACCCATATTTGTTTATATCAATTTTTTCTATTTAGTGTTATGGAGCTTTTTTTTTGAGCTTACTTTGAATATTTATTAAAAGACTCCATTTTCCGTTTGACTCTCCTGCGCCTGACTTCCCTGCCACCTATACACATATATCTGACAGAATCTCTGACCAATATATATGAAGTCAGCAGGAGAGGACACTACGCTCATGGAGGTGGAGGAACGCGTTCGGGAACAAGCGGAGGAGATTGACTGTTTAAGCTCCGTCATGGATCGCATTGTCCAGAATTTTGATCGCTGGGAGAGACAGGGAGTTTTCTCCAGCGCCACCACCACCACCACAACCGGAATCTCCCTTGAACGCTTTTTCCCCTACGGAACCGAAGATCCATTTATCCCTACCCACGGGATACAACGGAGATACTGCCGGCTGCCAGGGTTTCCTCCTTAAACTGAACTTGTATCTGGCCACGGTCTCCCCAGTACCATCTGACCGTGAGAAGAGTTACGCCCTCGTCTCATGCCTCACCGGGAAAGCCCTGGAATGGGCCAGCGCTGTGTGTAGAAAGGAGGATGCGGCGTTGGACCATTTTGAGGAGTTCACCCGCCAATTCCGGATAGTATTCGACCATCCACCTGAAGGCAAAGCAGCGGGTGAGCTCCTCTATCATCTGAGACAGGAGACGAGGAGTGCACAGGAGTTTGCTTTGGAGTTTAGGACCTTGGCTGCCGGCGCTGGATGGAGCCGGGAGACCGGAGGGGGTTCCCGCTTGAGCACCATTCATGGTCGCAGAGGGCACACTGCTGGTCGGTGCCGGGTTGGTTCCTCTGGGAATAGAGAAGGCAGGCAGGGCATTCTGGCATCACCCCAGGTGAGTAGGCACCATTCTCATCCAGAGCCCTCTGTTGCACTACTGTTTGTCTTGGTCTCTTTTCCTGATTTTTCCCTGCATTCCCAGTATAAGGCGCTAGTAGATTCAGGTGCGGCTGGGAATTTCGTTAATAAAAGTTTAGCTCATAGTTTAGGGATCCCTATTGTTCCTGTGGATATGCCTTTCCCTATTCATGCCTTAGATAGTCGACCATTAGGGTCAGGGTTTATCAGGGAGGTAACCGCACCTTTGTGTATGATAACGCAGGAGGGTCACAAGGAGAAGATTAGTCTTTTCCTTATTGATTCTCCTGCGTATTCTGTGGTGCTAGGCCTACCCTGGTTAGCTTGCTATAACCCCACTGTTTCTTGGCCACAGAGGGCTCTCACGGGGTGGTCGCGAGAGTGCTCAGGTAGGTGTTTAGCGGATTCCGTTGGTGCTACTACAGTGGAAAGTCCAGACCAGGTCTCCACCGTGCGCATTCCCCTCGAATATGCCGATTTGGCTCTCGCCTTCTGTTAAAAGAAGGCGAATCAATTACCCCCCCATCGACGGGGGGATTGTGCGATAGATCTCCTGGTAGACGCTGCATATCCCAAGAGTCACGTGTATCCCCTGTCGCAAGCGAAGACGGAGGCTATGGAGACATATGTCTCTGAATCCCTGCATCAGGGGTTCATTCAGCCATCCATTTCACCTGTCTCTTTGAGTTTCTTGTTTGTGAAAAAAAAATGATGGCGGTTTACGCCCGTGCATTGATTATCGAGGTCTTAATAAAATCACAGTGAAATATAGTTACCCGCTACCTCTGATCAATACGGTTATTGAGTTAATGCACGGGGCACGTTTTTTCACAAAATTGGATCTCAGGAGTGCGTACAATCTGGTGCGTATTAGGAAGGGTGATGAGTGGAAGACGGCATTTAGCACCACCTCAGGTCATTATGAGTACCTTGTCATGCCATATGGGTTGATGAATGCTCCATCAGTTTTAATTTGTAGATGGGATCTTCAGGGAGTAATGGTGTATATCGATGATATTCTGATATACTCCGCTACACGCGCCGAGCATGTGTCCCTGGTGCGCAGGGTGCTTGGTTGCCTGTTGGAGCATGATCTGTATGTCAAGGCTGAGAAATGCTTGTTCTTCCAACAATCCATCTCCTTCCTAGGGCATCGGATTTCCACTTCAGGAGTGGAGATGGAGAGCGACCGCATTACAGCCATGCGTAATTGGCCGACTCCAACCACGGTAAAGGAGGTGCAGCGTTTTTTGGGGTTTGCCAATTACTACCGGAGGTTTTGGTCAGGTGGCTGCTCCCATTACCTCACTGCTAAAGGGGGGCCCGGTGCGCTTGCAGTGGTCGGCTGAGGCGAACAGGGCTTTTGGGCACCTGAAGACTCTGTTTACCTGCCTGTGTTGGCTCATCCGGATCCCTCTTTGCCATTCATAGTGGAGGTGTATGCATCCGAAGCTGGGATTGGAGCAGTCTGAAGCTTCGCCCCTGTGCTTTCTTTTCGAAGAAGCTCAGCCCGGCGGAGCGAAACTATGATGTGGAGGCATTGGCTTTAGGGGGCTAAACACCCTTTTCTCATCTGGACTGACCACCGCAATCTGGAGTACATCCGGCAGGCGAAGAGACTGAATCCTCGCCAGGCAAGGTGGGCCATGTTTTTCACTCGTTTTGTGTTTACTCTTTCTTACAGACCAGGCTCCCAGAACGTTAAGGCAGACGCATTGTCTCGGCTGTATGACACGGAGGAGCGATCCATGGATCCCACTCCCATACTCCCAGCTTCGTGTCTGGTGGCGCCTGTAGTGTGGGAGCTGGACGTGGACATTGAGCGGGCGTCACGTGCAGAGCCCTCTCCCCCTGAGTGTCCAGCTGGTCGTCTGTACGTTCCGTCTGCTGTCCGCGACCGATTGATCTATTGGGCTCACACGTCACCCTCCTCTGGTCATCCTGGGATAGGTCGGACGATGCTCTGTCTTGATGGGAGGTACTGGTGGCCCACTTTAGCTAAGGACATGAGGATTTATGTTTCTTCCTGCTCGGTGTGCGCCCAGTGCAAGGCTCCTAGACACCTGCCCAGAGGTAAGCTACAACCTCTACCCGTTCCTCAACGGCCGTGGACGCACCTGTCGGTGGATTTTTTGACTGATCTTCCACCTTCACAGGGTTACACCACGATCCGCAGACAGTCGCCGCAGTGAGGCCCCAGTGTTCGCACAAGGGGACAGGGTCTGGCTCTCGACCCGAAACCTGCCCCTCCGCCTGCTCTGCCGGAAGCTGGGTCCGAAGTTTGTGGGGCCGTTTAAAGTCCTGAGGAGAGTGAACGAGGTTATGGGTTACAACTGCCCACTAATTACCGTATTAACCCCTCGTTCCATGTGTCTCTCCTCAGGCCGGTGGTGGCTGGCCCGCTCCAGGAGGCTGAAGGGCGTGATGTTCCTCCACCTTCGCTAGACATCGAGGGGGTCCCGGCGTACTCTGTTCGATCCATTTTGGATTCGAGACGTCGGGCGAGGGGCCTTCAGTACCTCGTGGACTGGGAGGGTTACGGGCCGGAGGAGAGATGCTGGGTTCCGGTGGAGGACGTGTTAGATCCTGCCATGTTATCAGAATTAAGTCCTTTACATGTTGGTGCTCATGGGTCCTTTACATGTTGGTGCTCATGAGTCCTTTACATGTTGGTGCTCATGGGTCCTTTACATGTTGGTGCTCATGGGTCCTTTACATGTTGGTGCTCATGGGTTATTTAACATGTTGGTGCTCATGGGTCCTTTACATGTTGGTGCTCATGGGTCCTTTACATGTTGGTGCTCATGGGTCCTTTACATGTTGGTGCTCATGGGTCCTTTACATGTTGGTGCTCATGGGTTATTTACATGTTGGTGTTCATGGGTCCTTTACATGTTGGTGTTCATGGGTCCTTTACCATGTTGGTGTTCATGGGTTATTTAACATGTTGGTGCTCATGGGTTATTTAACATGTTGGTGCTCATGGGTCATTTACATGTTGGTGCTCATGGGTCCTTTACATGTTGGTGCTCATGGGTCCTTTACATGTTGGTGTTCATGGGTTATTTACATGTTGGTGCTCATGAGTCCTTTACATGTTGGTGCTCATGGGTCCTTTACATGTTGGTGCTCATGGGTCCTTTACATGTTGGTGCTCATGGGTCCTTTACATGTTGGTGCTCATGGGTCCTTTACATGTTGGTGCTCATGGGTCCTTTACATGTTGGTGCTCATGGGTTATTTAACATGTTGGTGCTCATGGGTCCTTCACATGTTGGTGCTCATGAGTCCTTTACATGTTGGTGCTCATGGGTCCTTTACATGTTGGTGCTCATGGGTCCTTTACATGTTGGTGCTCATGTGTTCTTTACATGTTGGTGCTCATGGGTTATTTAACATGTTGGTGCTCATGAGTCCTTCACATGTTGGTGCTCATGGGTCCTTTACATGTTGGTGCTCATGGGTCCTTTACATGTTGGTGCTCATGGGTTATTTAACATGTTGGTGCTCATGGGTCCTTTACATGTTGGTGCTCATGAGTCCTTTACATGTTGGTGTTCATGGGTCCTTTATATGCTGGTGCTAATGGGTTATTTAACATGTTGGTGCTCATGGGTCCTTTACATGTTGGTGCTCATGGGTCCTTTACATGTTGGTGCTCATGGGTCCTTTACATGTTGGTGTTCATGGGTCCTTTACATGTTGGTGCTCATGGGTCCTTTACATGTTGGTGCTCATGGGTCCTTTACATGTTGGTGCTCATGGGTCCTTTACATGTTGGTGCTCATGGGTTATTTAACATGTTGGTGCTCATGGGTTCTTTACATGTTGGTGCTCATGGGTCCTTTACATGTTGGTGCTCATGGGTCCTTTACATGTTGGTGCTCATGGGTCCTTTACATGTTGGTGCTCATGGGTTATTTACATGTTGGTGTTCATGGGTCCTTTACATGTTGGTGTTCATGGGTCCTTTACCATGTTGGTGTTCATGGGTTATTTAACATATTGGTGCTCATGGGTTATTTAACATGTTGGTGCTCATGGGTCCTTTACATGTTGGTGCTCATGGGTCCTTTACATGTTGGTGCTCATGGGTCCTTTACATGTTGGTGTTCATGGGTTATTTACATGTTGGTGCTCATGAGTCCTTTACATGTTGGTGCTCATGGGTCCTTTACATGTTGGTGTTCATGGGTCCTTTACCATGTTGGTGTTCATGGGTTATTTAACATGTTGGTGCTCATGGGTTATTTAACATGTTGGTGCTCATGGGTCATTTACATGTTGGTGCTCATGGGTCCTTTACATGTTGGTGCTCATGGGTTCTTTACATGTTGGTGCTCATGGGTTATTTAACATGTTGGTGCTCATGAGTCCTTCACATGTTGGTGCTCATGGGTCCTTTACATGTTGGTGCTCATGGGTCCTTTACATGTTGGTGCTCATGGGTTATTTAACATGTTGGTGCTCATGGGTCCTTTACATGTTGGTGCTCATGGGTCCTTTACATGTTGGTGCTCATGGGTCCTTTATATGCTGGTGCTCATGGGTTATTTAACATGTTGGTGCTCATGGGTCCTTTACATGTTGGTGCTCATGGGTCCTTTACATGTTGGTGCTCATGGGTCCTTTACATGTTGGTGCTCATGGGTCCTTTACATGTTGGTGTTCATGGGTTATTTACATGTTGGTGCTCATGAGTCCTTTACATGTTGGTGCTCATGGGTCCTTTACATGTTGGTGCTCATGGGTCCTTTACATGTTGGTGCTCATGGGTCCTTTACATGTTGGTGTTCATGGGTCCTTTACATGTTGGTGCTCATGGGTCCTTTACATGTTGGTGCTCATGGGTCCTTTACATGTTGGTGCTCATGGGTTATTTAACATGTTGGTGCTCATGGGTCCTTCACATGTTGGTGCTCATGAGTTATTTAACATGTTGGTGCTCATGGGTCCTTTACATGTTGGTGCTCATGGGTCCTTTACATGTTGGTGCTCATGGGTTATTTAACATGTTGGTGCTCATGGGTCCTTTACATGTTGGTGCTCATGGGTCCTTTACATGTTGGTGCTCATGGGTCCTTTACATGTTGGTGCTCATGGGTTATTTAACATGTTGGTGCTCATGGGTCCTTCACATGTTGGTGCTCATGAGTTATTTAACATGTTGGTGCTCATGGGTCCTTTACATGTTGGTGCTCATGGGTCCTTTACATGTTGGTGCTCATGGGTTATTTAACATGTTGGTGCTCATGGGTCCTTTACATGTTGGTGCTCATGGGTTATTTAACATGTTGGTGCTCATGGGTCCTTTACATGTTGGTGCTCATGGGTCCTTTACATGTTGGTGCTCATGGGTCCTTTACATGTTGGTGCTCATGGGTCATTTAACATGTTGGTGCTCATGGGTTATTTAACATGTTGGTGCTCATGGGTCCTTTACATGTTGGTGCTCATGGGTCCTTTACATGTTGGTGCTCATGGGTCCTTTACATGTTGGTGCTCATGGGTCCTTTACATGTTGGTGTTCATGGGTTATTTACATGTTGGTGCTCATGAGTCCTTTACATGTTGGTGCTCATGGATCCTTTACATGTTGGTGCTCATGGTTCCTTTACATGTTGGTGCTCATGGGTCCTTTACATGTTGGTGTTCATGGGTCCTTTACATGTTGGTGCTCATGGGTCCTTTACATGTTGGTGCTCATGGGTTATTTAACATGTTGGTGCTCATGGGTTATTTAACATGTTGGTGCTCATGGGTTATTTAACATGTTGGTGCTCATGAGTCCTTCACATGTTGGTGCTCATGGGTCCTTTACATGTTGGTGCTCATGGGTCCTTTACATGTTGGTGCTCATGGGTTATTTAACATGTTGGTGCTCATGGGTCCTTTACATGTTGGTGCTCATGAGTCCTTTACATGTTGGTGTTCATGGGTCCTTTATATGCTGGTGCTCATGGGTTATTTAACATGTTGGTGCTCATGGGTCCTTTACATGTTGGTGCTCATGGGTCCTTTACATGTTGGTGCTCATGGGTCCTTTACATGTTGGTGCTCATGGGTCCTTTACATGTTGGTGTTCATGGGTCCTTTACATGTTGGTGCTCATGGGTCCTTTACATGTTGGTGCTCATGGGTCCTTTACATGTTGGTGCTCATGGGTCCTTTACATGTTGGTGCTCATGGGTTATTTAACATGTTGGTGCTCATGGGTCCTTTACATGTTGGTGCTCATGGGTCCTTTACATGTTGGTGCTCATGGGTCCTTTACATGTTGGTGCTCATGGGTTATTTACATGTTGGTGTTCATGGGTCCTTTACATGTTGGTGTTCATGGGTCCTTTACCATGTTGGTGTTCATGGGTTATTTAACATGCTGGTGCTCATGGGTTATTTAACATGTTGGTGCTCATGGGTCATTTACATGTTGGTGCTCATGGGTCCTTTACATGTTGGTGCTCATGGGTCCTTTACATGTTGGTGCTCATGGGTCCTTTACATTTTGGTGTTCATGGGTTATTTACATGTTGGTGCTCATGAGTCCTTTACATGTTGGTGCTCATGGGTCCTTTACATGTTGGTGTTCATGGGTCCTTTACCATGTTGGTGTTCATGGGTTATTTAACATGTTGGTGCTCATGGGTTATTTAACATGTTGGTGCTCATGGGTCATTTACATGTTGGTGCTCATGGGTCCTTTACATGTTGGTGCTCATGGGTTCTTTACATGTTGGTGCTCATGGGTTATTTAACATGTTGGTGCTCATGAGTCCTTCACATGTTGGTGCTCATGGGTCCTTTACATGTTGGTGCTCATGGGTCCTTTACATGTTGGTGCTCATGGGTTATTTAACATGTTGGTGCTCATGGGTCCTTTACATGTTGGTGCTCATGGGTCCTTTACATGTTGGTGCTCATGGGTCCTTTACATGTTGGTGCTCATGGGTCCTTTACATGTTGGTGTTCATGGGTTATTTACATGTTGGTGCTCATGAGTCCTTTACATGTTGGTGCTCATGGGTCCTTTACATGTTGGTGCTCATGGGTCCTTTACATGTTGGTGCTCATGGGTCCTTTACATGTTGGTGTTCATGGGTCCTTTACATGTTGGTGCTCATGGGTCCTTTACATGTTGGTGCTCATGGGTCCTTTACATGTTGGTGCTCATGGGTTATTTAACATGTTGGTGCTCATGGGTCCTTCACATGTTGGTGCTCATGAGTTATTTAACATGTTGGTGCTCATGGGTCCTTTACATGTTGGTGCTCATGGGTCCTTTACATGTTGGTGCTCATGGGTTATTTAACATGTTGGTGCTCATGGGTCCTTTACATGTTGGTGCTCATGGGTCCTTTACATGTTGGTGCTCATGGGTCCTTTACATGTTGGTGCTCATGGGTTATTTAACATGTTGGTGCTCATGGGTCCTTCACATGTTGGTGCTCATGAGTTATTTAACATGTTGGTGCTCATGGGTCCTTTACATGTTGGTGCTCATGGGTCCTTTACATGTTGGTGCTCATGGGTTATTTAACATGTTGGTGCTCATGGGTCCTTTACATGTTGGTGCTCATGGGTTATTTAACATGTTGGTGCTCATGGGTCCTTTACATGTTGGTGCTCATGGGTCCTTTACATGTTGGTGCTCATGGGTCCTTTACATGTTGGTGCTCATGGGTCATTTAACATGTTGGTGCTCATGGGTTATTTAACATGTTGGTGCTCATGGGTCCTTTACATGTTGGTGCTCATGGGTCCTTTACATGTTGGTGCTCATGGGTCCTTTACATGTTGGTGCTCATGGGTCCTTTACATGTTGGTGTTCATGGGTTATTTACATGTTGGTGCTCATGAGTCCTTTACATGTTGGTGCTCATGGATCCTTTACATGTTGGTGCTCATGGGTCCTTTACATGTTGGTGCTCATGGGTCCTTTACATGTTGGTGTTCATGGGTCCTTTACATGTTGGTGCTCATGGGTCCTTTACATGTTGGTGCTCATGGGTTATTTAACATGTTGGTGCTCATGGGTCCTTCACATGTTGGTGCTCATGAGTCCTTTACATGTTGGTGCTCATGGGTCCTTTACATGTTGGTGCTCATGGGTCCTTTACATGTTGGTGCTCATGGGTCCTTTACATGTTGGTGCTCATAGGTCCTTTACATGTTGGTGCTCATAGGTTATTTAACATGTTGGTGCTCATGAGTCCTTCACATGTTGGTGCTCATGGGTCCTTTACATGTTGGTGCTCATGGGTCCTTTACATGTTGGTGCTCATGGGTCCTTTACATGTTGGTGCTCATGAGTCCTTTACATGTTGGTGCTCATGGGTCCTTTACATGTTGGTGCTCATGGGTTATTTAACATGTTGGTGCTCATGGGTCCTTTACATGTTGGTGCTCATGTGTTATTTAACATGTTGGTGCTCATGAGTCCTTCACATGTTGGTGCTCATGGGTCCTTTACATGTTGGTGTTCATGGGTCCTTTATATGCTGGTGCTCATGGGTTATTTAACATGTTGGTGCTCATGGGTCCTTTACATGTTGGTGCTCATGGGTCCTTTATATGCTGGTGCTCATGGGTTATTTAACATGTTGGTGCTCATGGGTCCTTTACATGTTGGTGCTCATGGGTCCTTTATATGCTGGTGCTCATGGGTTATTTAACATGTTGGTGCTCATGGGTCCTTTACATGTTGGTGCTCATGGGTCCTTTACATGTTGGTGCTCATGGGTCCTTTACATGTTGGTGCTCATGGGTTTTTAACATGTTGGTGCTCATGGGTCCTTTACATGTTGGTGCTCATGGGTCCTTTACATGTTGGTGCTCATGAGTCCTTTACATGTTGGTGTTCATGGGTCCTTTATATGCTGGTGCTCATGGGTTCTTTAACCTCTCTGAACCACCCATACCGGATCCGGGATAATTGTCATCAGCAACACTGAATAGCATAGCGCCACAGTCAAATAATATTACTAGAAAATATTCATATTCATGAAATCACAAGTGCAATATTGCAAAATACAGCTTAGCCTTTTGTTAATCCACCTGTCATCTCAGATCTTGAAATGATGCTCTACAGCGAAAGCAATACAAGCGTTTGTGTAAGTTTATCGATCGCTCGACAAAACAATAAGTACACTTAGCATCAGGTAACTTGGTCACGAAAATCAGAAAAGCAATCAAATTAACCTTTGATGATCTTCGGATGTTTTCACTCACGAGACTCCCAATTAGACAGCAAAAGTTCCTTTTGTTCCATAAAGATATTTTTAATATCCAAATACCTCCGTTAGTTTGGTGCGTTATGCCCAGGAATCCACCGGAAAGAGCGTTCACGACAACGCAGACAAAAATTCCAAATTATATCCATAATGTCCACATAAACATGTCAAATGTTTTTTATAATCAATCCTCTAGATGTTTTTTAAATATCTATTCGATAATATATCAACCTGGACAGTTGGTTTTTCACTAGGACCGGGAGTAATAATGGCCGCCTTTCTCTTTTGCGCCCACACTTATCCACTTATGCAATGTGGTCGTTCACAATCATTCTTAAAAAAAAAAGCCTGAAACTATGTCTGAAGACTGACACCTTCAGGAAGCGATAGGAAAAGGAATCTGGTTGATATCCCTTTAAATGGAGCAATGGGAGGCTATGGAACATTGAGTTTTCAAAATAGAAGCCACTTTCTGGTTTGATTTTTCTCAGGGTTTCGCCTGCAATATCAGTTCTGTTATACTCACAGACAATATGTTGACAGTTTTGGAAACTTTAGAGTGTGTTCTATCCTAATCTGTCAATTATATGCATATTCTAGCATCTGGTCCTGAGAAATAGGCTGTTTACTTTGGGAACGTTATTTTTCCAAACATAAAAATAGTGCTCCCTAGCTTCAAGAGGTTTAAAGAACACCCTCTGTTTTCTGTTAGACAGGTTACCGATATCACATAGATTATCAAGCATTTCACACATATTATCCAGACACTGACTGGTAGCACTTGGTGGCCTATAGCAACTTCCCACAAGAATAGGCATTACATGAGCCAGGTGAACCTTTAGCCATATTAATTCAACAGAATTTGACATGAGATGCTCTTCACAGGAATATGACTCTGAATATAAACAGCATTACTTCCCCCATTGGCATTCCCGTCTCTTCTGTAGATGTTATAACCATGTATTGCTACCACTATCATGAAAGGCATTATTTAAATGAGTTTCAGAGATAGCCAGTATATGAATGTTATGTGTTGCTATCAAGTTATCGATTTCCTGAACCTCGTTTCTTAGGCTTCATATGTTAATATGGGCAATTTTTTGGTGCTTTTACAGGTTGCTTGATTGTTTTATTTCTTTAAAGAGAGGCTTTTCAGAAGTAGACATGATAGTGATATGTATATCTGAGCTGATTGTGCTGAACTGCTTACAGTGGTTGTCGTACAAGGGCAAGCTGTCTCAGTGCTAACAGTATAGGCTGAACTGCTTACAGTGGTCGTCGTACTAGGGCAAGCTGTCTCAGTGCTAACAGTATAACTCTGGTTCATAGGCACATGATTACTGCTGACAATACGGGTATAGGCTCTGAGTTTGATAGGCTATGATGTTGATAGGCTCTGAGTTTGATAGACTATGATGTTTATAGGCTATGATGTTGATAGACTATGATGTTGATAGACTATGATGTTGATAGGCTATGATGTTGATAGACTATGATGTTGATAGGCTATGATGTTGATAGACTGTGATGTTGATAGGCTATGATGTTGATAGACTATGATGTTGATAGACTATGATGTTGATAGACTATGATGTTGATAGGCTATGATGTTGATAGACTATGATGTTGATAGACTATGATGTTGATAGACTATGATGTTGATAGACTATGATGTTGATAGGCTATGATGTTGATAGACTATGATGTTGATAGACTATGATGTGTATGGGCTATGATGTTGATAGACTATGATGTTGACAAGCTATAATGTTTCACTCGATACTGCAGCCTGCCCATACTGTCTAGGCTACCGGTCTATTTACTTTCAAGCATGGTTGGCTATTGAATGAGCCATGGATAAATGGTAACGTGGTTGGCTATTGAATGAGCCATGGATAAATGGTAGGATTATTGACTATTGCATGAGTCATGGATTAATGGTAGCATGGTTGGCTATTGAATGAGCCATGGAAAAATGGTAGGATTGTTGGCTATTGAGTGAGTGATGGATAAATGGTAACGTGGTTGGCTATTGAATGAGACATGGATTAATGGTAGAATGGTTGGCTATTGAGTGAGTGATGGATAAATGGTAGCATGGTTGGCTATTGAATGAGCCATGGATAAATGGTAGCACGGTTGGCTATTGAATGAGCCATGGATAAATGGTAGCGTAATATTTGTTGTGTAGCAGAAATACAGCAGTCTTGTCATAAAATATTATTATGATTTAGTCCCATACCATAAAAGGCAAGGAAACATGCTGCTATGCGATCTCCAACGGTAAATATATATGTTTTATCATTAGCCTACATTTCAGTGTTTTTATTAACGTACCAATATTATAATTCCCATAGATCAGACACCTACATTTCCCTCAAAATAACAATGTTTGCTTGAAATAGAATTCTTCAACCACTAGAAGTTTTGCGTACGCATGGTCTGATATTTGCGTAATGCACAATTCTCTCAAGTTCAAATTGAATAAATGTCAACGTTTCCGTGAAAAGAGGAGCATGAGAGATGAAGTCTTTGTGTTAATGCACCTTTGATAAATGAGGCTTGTCCTAAACTTGTCCTAAACAACGTAAAGTGAAGAGGGGATGAGACCACAAGATTTACTGTGTTGTTGTAGAGCTGGGGGTTGAGCTGCTGGTTTACTGTGTTGTTGTAGAGCTGGTGGGTTGAGTTGCTGGTTTACTGTGTTGTTGTAGAGCTGGGGGTTGAGTTGCTGGTTTACTGTGTTGTTGTAGAGCTGGGCGTTGAGTTGCTGGTTTACTGTGTTGTTGTAGAGCTGGGGGTTGAGCTGCTGGTTTACTGTGTTGTTGTAGAGCTGGGGGTTGAGTTGCTGGTTTACTGTGTTGTTGTAGAGCTGGGGGTTGAGTTGCTGGTTTACTGTGTTGTTGTAGAGCTGGGGGGTTGAGTTGCTGGTTTACTGTGTTGTTGTAGAGCTGGGGGGTTGAGTTGCTGGTTTACTGTGTTGTTGTAGAGCTGGGTAGTTGAGTTGCTGGTTTATTGTATTGTTGTAGAGCTGGGGGGTTGCAGGGAGACATTTAGACCAGACAAACTAGAGTTTTGCTGTGACTGTATGGCATCCTATTGACATCAGTCTTGCAGTCCTTATGTGGATTTTACTGATCGAGAGCTTCAAGAGGGTACAACAACGCTTATTCCCGCTCAGGAAAAAAAGATTTTGAATGAGTCCTCAGATCCTCGAAGTTCTACAGCTGCACCATCGAGAGCATCACTACAGAGGGTAGTGCAAACGGCCCAGTACATCACAGGGGCCAAGCGTCCTGCCATCCAGGACCTCTATACCAGGTGGTGTCAGAGGAAGGCCCTACAAATTGTCATAGACTCCAGCCACCCTAGTCATAGACTGTTCTCTCTGCTACCGCACGGCAAGCGGCACCAGAGCACCAAGTCTAGGTCCAAAAGGCTCCTTAACAGCTTCTACGACCAAGACATAATACTGCTAAACAGTTAATCAATCAATCAAATGTATTTATAAAGCCCTTTTTACATCAGCAGATGTCACAAAGTGCTAAACAGAAACCCAGCCTTTTTTTGAGCTTGTAAGTAAGCATTTCACAATAAAAAATACACTGGTTGTATTCAACTCATGTGACAGATACAATTGTATTTGATTTGATTTGATCTCCTAGAGCTCTGAACTCTGGCCACGCCCCACTCCCAGTGTACATCAACTGGCCTACATTACATTACTACATTACACACCATGGGAGCGTCAACAAGTACTTGCTGTTTTTCTGTGTATTTTCATTATTTCATTAGTTTTCCTTCACCTTTGAATACTTGGTACCATTTTAAAAGAGACATTATCTGAAATAAATTATTCCAGAATCAACTCTTTATATGAACCAGGTTGCAAGATTGTAAAAAGTATCTAATTATATACCGGAAGTTATAATTGTTTATGGTGTTCTTAGCAAACAGTGTTGGCGTAGTATCAGCTACACTTCTTCTGATATAGTATGGCTCTAATGTTAGCAGTGGAAGTTAGATTGGCATTTATTGTCCAATAAATACCCCTATTGCACAATTCAATCCATAGCATTACATATCAGCTTTATAACGCGATTGACAATTAAAGGCAATGTTCCCATAGTCACAGAGACTGTATTCATTGTAAAAGCTGCACATGTTGGCTCAATTGGAAATGCCCTTTAAATGTTAACCACACTGCAATGAAGGTATACGGATTGAATTGAGCCCTAAGAAACTTCAACGATTTGTCTGAAACAACATGGAAAAAATAACTTTATTTTTGGCGTCAACTACACTTTGACAGACGATGTGTCATGACATTCAACACTCCAGATTTGCGAAACTCTTCAGTCCTTACAGTTTGTTTTGCCAACCTGTTCCTTAATAAATTACGACAGGACTTTTTATCAACAACTCTTTTGACTTCATCTACCGAATGACATCATTTCAGGAACAGCAGAGACAAACTGACGGCCAGTTGGTTACCTTAGGTGTGTGTGTGTGTTTGTGCTAGTGCATATGCTGTCATGGGAGAGTCGGGGCCGGCTCTAGCCTTTACGGGGCCCTAAGGACGATTTGGTTTGGGGGGCCCCCCACCTCCCGGGCAAAACATTTTAGTGGCCCCCCTCTTGACGATGGACAGTGAAATGTAAGTTAATTTCCAACAATTCTACACATCTTGTAATGGCTAATGCCTTGTTAAAGGTCCATTTTTATCTCAATATCAAATCATTTCTGGGTAACCATTAAGTACCTTACTGTGATTGTTTTCAGTTAAAATGGTCAGCACTTAACAAAATTAGCTTCTTAGCAAAGAGCAATTTCTGCTAGGAATCTCTGGGAGTGGCCTAAATTGGGAGGGGCAAACTGAAAATGAGCTGTTAATAGCAGAGAGTTATGGAACTCTTTCTTATTGGTGAAGTCAACAGTTAGGCCAAAAATCCATCCCACCAAAAACTAGCTGAAATTTCAGAAGGTCTATTTAAACAGCTCTTACACTAAAATCACATTTATTTTCACAGTATTACTCCAACCTCATAGTGGACCACATAAAACACAGGAAAATCACATGTATTTTCACAGTATTACTCCAACCTCATAGTGGACCACAATAAACACAGGAAAATCACATTTATTTTCACAGTATTACTCCAACCTCATAGTGGACCACAATAAACACAGGAAAATCACATTTATTTTCACAGTATTACTCCAACCTCATTGTGGACCACAATAAACACAGGAAAATCACATTTGTTTTTCTGTACTAGGCCTTTTAATATGACGTCTGAGTGAGAATGACTAACACAAATCAATGGGTGACCCCTGGAGGTCAGGGCCACTGGGCACGTACCAAGAATGCCCGCTCAGTAGTCAGCCATGATTACTACAAGTTTAGAAAGCCGGCTAGACTAACTATCGATCTAAAAAGTGTTAGTTGACATGTCTCTTTGAGGGACTGTCAGTGACATGACAAGAGAAACTGCTGATACACAACCACTTGTTTAAACGTCTCCTGTTGTATTCTACTATTCTTGCTGAGACCCCGACCCCGACCGCATATTATAATGTTTTGGATGGAGGGCCCCCTAGCGGCCGTTTATGTCCCTTAGTCCTGGAACCGGCCTTGAGGTGACTGAATCCAGTCAACCATTCTCTCCTCTCTCACCCACATCTGTCAGCCTCACCTCCTAACGACCAGGTTATCGTCTCCTAATTGACAGCATAAATATTAACCTGTCAGGCAGCGTCGGCTCGCGACACGTCCTGGCAGGAGGGACTGACTGGTCGAGGAGACGGAACGGAGTGTAGGGAAAAGAACATTCCTTTCTCTCCCTCAATCAGCCCGTCAGTCCAGTCGCTGGGGGAAAAGTGAACTCACGGGAAAGCTAACTTAAGTAAATGTGATGATCTATCCGTCTGTCTATTTATTTCTCATTCTCTCTCTCACTCTCTGTCATCCCAGTTTTTCTCTAGCTGTTTAAGCTCAATCACAACTAGAGGTTTCCCAGTTTGAGATCAATTTTTAGTATGTGTTTTTCCCTCTCCAACAGCTAAATTATTTAAAGCAGCAAACAGAGGAGATTGGACTTATGTCTCTCACAGAGAAACTGAAGCAGCTCTCTCTGTCTCTCTTGGTCTTTGACAAAGAATCAACTGCAGGGAAAGCAAACTCCTCCACTCACTCCTTCTCGCCTCTATTTCTCCACTTTTCTCCTGGTCTCCTCTACTCATCCAGTCAAACTCCTCTCTTTCTCCATTCCTCTCTGCTTTGCTGAACTTTCAGCTGCTCTTTGTTTTGTGAATGACTGTTGAAAACAGAGGGCATTCTCTGCCTGCCTGCCTCTCAAGAGCCCTTTCTCTAGCTCTGTTATGAGAAGACAAAGAGAGGTTATCCTTTCTCTAGCTCTGTTATGAGAAGACAAAGAGAGGTTATCCTTTCTCTAGCTCTGTTATGAGAAAACAAAGAGGTTATCCTTTCTCTAGCTCTGTTATGAGAAGACAAAGAGAGGTTATCCTTTCTCTAGCTCTGTTATGAGAAAACAAAGATAGGTTATCCTTTCTCTAGCTCTGTTATGAGAAAATAAAGAGGTTATCCTTTCTCTACCTCTGTTATGAGAAGACAAAGAGAGGTTATCCTTTCTCTAGCTCTGTTATGAGAAAGCAAAGAGAGGCTATCCTTTCTCTACCTCTGTTATGAGAAGACAAAGAGAGGTTATCCTTTCTCTAGCTCTGTTATGAGAAAACAAAGAGGTTATCCTTTCTCTAGCTCTGTTATGAGAAGACAAAGAGAGGTTATCCTTTCTCTAGCTCTGTTATGAGAAAACAAAGATAGGTTATCCTTTCTCTAGCTCTGTTATGAGAAAATAAAGAGGTTATCCTTTCTCTACCTCTGTTATGAGAAGACAAAGAGAGGTTATCCTTTCTCTACCTCTGTTATGAGAAAACAAAGATAGGTTATCCTTTCTCCCACTCTGTTATGAGAAAATAAAGAGGTTATCCTTTCTCTACCTCTGTTATGAGAAGACAAAGAGAGGTTATCCTTTCTCTAGCTCTGTTATGAGAAGACAAAGAGAGGTTATCCTTTCTCCCACTCTGTTATGAGAAAACAAATAGAGGTTATCCTTTCTCTAGCTCTGTTATGAGAAAACAAAGAGGTTATCCTTTCTCCCACTCTGTTATGAGAAAACAAAGAGAGGTTATCCTTTCTCCCACTCTGTTATGAGAAAACAAATAGAGGTTATCCTTTCTCCCACTCTGTTATGAGAAAACAAAGAGAGGTTATCCCTGTGCCTTAATCATTTCTACAAATCAAATCAGAATGTGGTTTGAGGAGTTTGACTTGTAGATCCATCAGCGCTGGGCTTTGAGAGGTGATAATAGTTGATGAGGTGGTTTTACAGTAATAACGGGACTAAATAAACTGAGATGAGAAGACTGAGATACACTCAAATAAAGGGTTCGCTGTTTGATGAAAGGAAGAGGAAACGGTTAGCGTTAGGAACCGTAGAAGAGGACACTGTTATTCTTCTATTAGGGTTATGCACTATACAGGTTACATTAGTCCTTACAGTTGAAGTTGGAAGTTTACATACACTCAGGTTGGAGTCATTAAAACTCGTTTTTCAACCACACATTTCTTGTTAACAAACTACAGTTTTGGCAAGTCGTTTAAGTCATCTACTTTGTGCATGACACAAGTAATTTTTCCAACAATTGTTTACAGACAGATTATTTCACTTATAATTCACTGTATCACAATTCCAGTGGGTCAGAAGTTAACATACACTAAGTTGACTGTGCCTTTAAACAGCTTGGAAAATTCCAGAAAATTATGTCATGGCTTCTGATAGGCTTATTGACATAATTTGAGTCAGTAGGAGGTGTACCTGTGGATGTATTTCAAGGCCTACCTTCAAACTCAGTGCCTCTTTGCTTCACATCATGGGAAAATCAAAAGAAATCAGCCAAGACCTCAGAAAAAAAATTGTAGACCTCCACAAGTCTGGTTCATCTTTGGGAGAATTTCCAAATGCCTGATGGTACCACGTTCATCTGTACAAACAATAGTGGTTGTGTGGTCAGTAGTGGTGGTCAGTAGTTGTGGTCCAGTAGTTGTGGTCCAGTAGTTGTGGTCCAGTAGTTGTGTGGCTCATTCAGTTAACTGGAGACTTGACCTGATGCTGGGAAGGAGGTTCATTCAGTTAGCTGGAGCCTTGACCTGATGCTGAGAAGGAGGTTCATTCAGTTAGCTGGAGCCTTGACCTGATGCTGGGAAGGAGGTTCAGTGAGTTAGCTGGAGCCTTGACCTTCATTTCCTTGTATCCCTATTGATTCTTAATCTCAAAGACATAGGCTTATTTTAAGAGGCTTTTAACCCAATTTATTAAGGTATGTGTCATGCGAAGCACACAATGTTCACTTTTGTGTACAAGGGTGTGTTCTTTTTATTTATGTTGATGTTGTAACATATGTGATCCTAGTTTAGCCACATGTCTGCACTTTAATTACATATGTGGTATTTTATTGTTTTTCAGTGTGTTGTCATGTGGTTGAACTGAAATATTGTGATTCCAACTCCGTGTTCAATGAATGCTATTCTACATTCTACATTCTGCATTGTGTAGTTTGGTTTCATGGCCTCGTCAAAGGAGAGAACTGGGGAATTATCTGTGTCCTTTTCATGTTTGAACAGGTAGATAGTTTTTGTAGTGTGTTGTATGTTTAAGCAAAATTAAATCTGTTTTTGAGAGTAAAGGTTATTCCAATATTTTATTGACATACTGTATTACCAACAGCTTAATAGTAAGTTTTGTGGCATAAGCCCAATATATATGATCTGTGTATAATACCTCTGCACTAGATGGAGTGGTATGTGTTCCTTGTTATGTAAAAGTTTATGTGTTTCAGATTGGACAGAGGGGCCACAGAGGGTCAAGCGTTTCCCTGCTGATTGGTTAGTTCATTTCAGCTTCATCTTCTCTGGTCCTTGGACGTTAAAGTGGAGAGATTTTAGATGTTCAAGTGGAGAGGTTGTAGACGTTAAAGTTTAGAGGTTTTAGATGTTAAAATGGAGAGGTTTTAGATGTTAAAATGGAGAGGTTTTAGATGCTAAAGTGGAGAGGTTTTAGATGATAAAATGGAGAGGTTTTAGATGTTAAAATGGAGAGGTTTTAGATGTTAAAGTGGAGAGGTTTTAGATGCTAAAGTGGAGAGGTTTTAGATGCTAAAGTGGAGAGGTTTTAGATGCTAAAGTGGAGAGGTTTTAGATGCTAAAGTGGAGAGGTTTTAGATGCTAAAGTGGAGAGATTTTAGATGTTAAAAGTGGAGAGATTTTAGATGTTAAAGTGGAGAGATTTTAGACGTTAAAGTGGAGAGATTTTAGATGCTAAAGTGGAGAGGTTTTAGATGCTAAAGTGGAGAGGGTGAGTGACCGTCACAACCATAACAGTTTGACTCCTACATGCATACTGGGGAGCTAAGACCACTATGTATACCATGGAATAACAATAATTGGCAATTAACAAGCAAATTGGCAATTTTGAGTTTTCAATATTGGTCAGGTATATTAGGAGATCATCTGCAAATAAGTTTAGTTTACCAATAATGATACCTGTCTGGGCCCTGGGCCCTGTCTAATTCCTTCTGCAAGCGGTTCAATTACCAGGTCAAACAGGAGGGGGGGAAAGGGGGCTTGTACCCCTTTCTAAATTCATTTCATAAGTTAATGTATATTTTTTGCTTTGGGACATTTACAGTGCATTTGGAAAGTATTCAGACCCTTTGACTTTCCCCCCCCAAAAAAATTATGTTACAGCCTTATTCTAATGTAGATTAGATGAATAATCATCCTTGATTGGAGTCCATCTGTGGTAAATTCAACTGATTGGACATGATTTGGAAAGACACACACCTGTCTATATACGGTGCCACAGTTGACAGTGCATGTCAGAACAAAACGAAGCCATGATGCCGAAGGAATTCTCTGTAGAGCTCCAGGACAGGATTATGTCGAGGCACAGACCTGGGGAAGGGTACCAAAAAAGTTCTGCAGCATTGAAGGTCCCCAAGAACACAATGGCCTCCAAACGATTTATTGGAAGTTTGGAACCACCAAGACCTTTCCTAAAGCTGGCTGCCCGAGCAAACTGAGAAATCGGGGGGGAAGGGCCTTGGTCAGGGAGGCCAACAACCTCTCCCTCAACGTGATCAAGACAAAGGAGATGATTGCGGACTACAGGAAATGGAAGACCGAGCATGCCCCCATTCTCATCGACGGGGCTGTAGTGGAGCAGGTTGAGAGCTTTGGCGTCCACATCACCAACAAACTAACATGGTCCAAGCACACCAAGACTGTCGTGAAGAGGGCAAGACAAAACCTATTCCCCCTCAGGAGACGGAACATTTTTGACATGGGTCCTCAGATCCTCAAAAGGTTCTACAGCTGCACCATCGAGAGCATCCTGACGGGTTGCATCACTGCCTGGCATGGCAACTGCTCGGCCCCCGACCGCAAGCCACTACAGAGGGTAGTTCGTATGGCCCCGTGCATCACCATGGCCAAGCTTCCTGCCATCCAGGACCTCTAAACCAGGCGGTGTCAGAGGAATTTGTCAAAGACTCCAGCTACCCTAGTCATGGACTGTTCTCTCAACTACTGCACGGCAAGCGGGACCAAAGCACCAAGTCTAGGTCCAAGAGGCTTCTAAACAACTTCTACCCCCAAGCCATATGGCTACCCAGACTATTAGCATTGCACCCCCCCTTCTACGCTGCTGCTACTCTCTGTTATTATTATTATGCATAGTAACTTTAATAACTCTACCTACATGTACATATTACCTCAGTTACCTCGACTAACCAATGCTCCCTGCACATTGACTCTGTACCGGTACCACCCCCCCCCCCCCCCCCCCCCCCCCCCCCCTGTATATAGCCTTGCTATTGTTATTTTACTGCTGCTCTAATGATTTGTTACTTACATTTTTTACTTGTTTAGATATTTTCTTAAAACTGCATTGTTGGTCAAGGGCTTGTAAGTAGGCATTTCACTGTAAGGTTGTATTCGGCGCATGTGACAAATAAAATTTTATTTTATTTGACAAGAGTGGTGGCGTTGTTGGTCCATGTCAAGTCCTCAGTGATGTGGATGCTGAGGAACTTAAAACTGCTGACGCTCTACTGCAGTCACGTTGATTCGGGAATGTTCCCTCCTCTGCTTTCTGAAGTCAACAATCAATTCCTTTGTTTTTGCTGAGTAGGTGTCGTGCAAAGCCACTCAGTTGTGGGTGAACAGAGAGTACAGCAGAGGACTGAGGACACATCCCTGGGGGCCCCCTGTGTTAAGAATCAGTGTGGAGGAGGTGCGGTTTCCAATGCTCGCAGCCTGTGTTCTGCCCGTCAGGAAGCCCTGTATCCAGTTGCAGAGGATGGTGTCCAGACCCAGGGCTCTGAGCTTGGTTTCCAGACCCGGGGCTCTGCGCTTGGTGTCCAGACCCAGGGCTCTAAGCTTGGTGTTGAGCTCTGAGCTTGGTGTTCAGACCCGGGGCTCTGAGCTTGGTGTCCAGACCCAGGGCTCTGAGCTTGGTTTCCAGACCCGGGGCTCTGCGCTTGGTGTCCAGACCCGGGGCTCTGAGCTTGGTGTTGAGCTCTGAGCTTGGTGTCCAGACCCGAGGCTCTGAGCTTGGTGTCCAGACCCGGGGCTCTGAGCTTGGTGTCCAGACCCGGGGCTCTGAGCTTGGTGTTGAGCTCTGAGCTTGGTGTCCAGACCCAGGGCTCTGAGCTTGGTGTTGAGCTCTGAGCTTGGTGTCCAGACCCGGGGCTCTGAGCTTGGTGTCCAGACCCAGGACTCTGAGCTTGGTGTCCAGACCCGGGGCTCTGAGCTAGGTGTCCAGACCCGGGGCTCTGAGCTTGGTGTCCAGACCCGGGGTTCTGAGCTTGGTGTCCAGACCCGGGGCTCTGAGCTTGGTGTCCAGACCCGGGGCTCTGAGCTTGGTGTCCAGACCCAGGGCTCTGAGCTTGGTGTCCAGACCCAGGGCTCTGAGCTTGGTGTCCAGACCCAGGGCTCTGAGCTTGGTGTCCAGACCCAGGGCTCTGAGCTTCGTGTCCAGGGCTCTGAGCTTGGTGTTGAGCTTGGAGGGAACAATAGTGTTGAATGTCGAACTGTAGTCAATGAACAGCATTCTCAGATAGGTGTTCCTCTTGTCCAGATGTGTATAGGGCCGTGTGAATCATGATGGAAATGGATGTGACTGTAATGGGCTCAAAAAGCATATGAATGCTCCCATGGGACAGAACTCTCGGACCCAGGTGCTGTCGCTGGTTCTCACTAGTCACTCATTCTCCCTCTCTGAATGCTAACTGGATTTTACCATTCTGAGGTATTCCTCACAGCTACAGGCAAATGAGCAAGAACAAATATGAAAAGCATTTTTTCATGGAGAAAATGGAAATAAGGAAGTTTTGGCTGGGATTCAATCTGACTGCGCTTCGTAGCACGATTTACATTTTTAACATTGCTTGAGCTGACAGCCTTGGAGCAATTTTCTCCTATATTTGCTATGCCTGCATACAAGAAATATATAGAGGGCTGAAGAGCTGTAGAATACAGTGGACTGTTGTTGTTTTGCCCTTGTGAAGACGTAGTCTCCTAGATCTTGGAGCAACGTAAGCCTGTAGACTACGGTACAAGGTCTGGGAAAAATGTCAGCTCCTCAACAAATAACAAGTTTGGGTAGGCGGGGCTGAAAATGCTTGAGGGAATTGTACTCATGTTTAGCTAGGGTAGCAAGGGGATACAGCAGTGATGTTACCAGTGACGCGCTTCCTATTTCTGACTCATCCCCACACCCGAACTTGTACAGACTGTAGCATTCAAAGATTGAGGAAGGAATCTGTCTGGCTGTAAAGACTGGTCAAGACGTGTTGCATTACCCTTTAGAAGGAAGCTGTCTGGCTGGAAAGACTCGTCAAGACGTGTTGCATTTCCCTTTAGAAGGAAGCTGTCTGGCTGGAAAGACTCGTCCAGACGTGTTGCATTTCCCTTTAGAAGGAAGCTGTCTGGCTGGAAAGACTCGTCAAGACGTTTTGCATTTCCCTTTAGAAGGAAGCTGTCTGGCTGGAAAGACTCGTCAAGACGTGTTGCGTTTCCCTTTAGCTTACACGGAAGTCAGTTTAAAGCCTGTTAACAAGCCTCTCTCAGCCAATGAAAATGTAGCAGGCACACATATGTAATTAGGTGATGTAATAGCGTTTACATCCACTGGGTGATAGTACAATACACACCATTGGAGCAGCAAGCTGAATCTTTTATTCTTTGTTTTTGTTTTGCATGTCTCCCCCTTTTTCGATCTTGTTTCTTCGTTGCAACTCCCCAACGGGCTCGGGAGGAGAAGATCAAGTTATGCGTCCTCCAAAACATGACCCGCCATACCGTGTTTCTTAACACCCGCCCGCCTAACCCGGAAGCCAGCTGCACCAATGTGTCGGAGGAAACATTGCTCAACTGACGACCGAGTTCAGCCTGCAGGCACCCGGCCCGCCACAAGGAGTCGCTAGAGCGCCATGAGCCAAGTAAAGCCCCCTCGGTCAAACCCTCCCCTAACCCGGACGACGCTGGGCCAATTGTGCGCCACCCTAAGACTCCCGGGTCACGGCCGCTTGTGATACAGCCTGGGATCGAACCCGGGTCTGTAGTGACGCCTTAGACCGCTGAGCCACTTGGGAGGCCAGCCAGCTGAATCTTTTCCTGTCATTTCTGACATCCAGCCAACTTGATACAACATGGGTCATCCCTTTCGCTTTCGACCCCTTGTAGAGCCCCGACGAATTCAGGCTGTTCTGAGGGCAAAATGATAGGGTGAAACTCAAACTTAATGGTTTGTACACTCAGTGTAGTATGGATTCATGGTACATCTCACAGTATGCTTTTAGAGAACTCCTTCAGATACATATTGCAAAGCCATTTAGAATATAATGTGGTCTGGTAATAAAGATGTTTTTTTATTTTTTTATTATGCATTTGCAGAAAGGTTTAGACCTAAATCACAGACAAAACCGTTAAGATCCCAAAACTACGTCATCATAGGCCAACTACATATTAATCAGTCTATGATGAGATGCCAACCCTTCTTCTGTTTATAACAGTTGGTGTAATTTATACAGTGTCAGAGACACTCGAGAAAAGGTTTTCACCCCCTGAAGTCACACACACACACACTACCGCGCTACACACACATGTTCGGTCTCCAGATGAATGGAAGTGGGATCAAACGCTTCATAATTAGAAACATATAATTTACCAAACATTATGCCATTAAAGATGGCAGCTCGGTTTCCACAAGCAAAACTAACTTCATGAGTGGCTAACCATAATTTGGGGTTCTGCTGCAGTTGTGTGTGTTTGTGTGTGTGTGTGTATATATGTGTGTGTGAGTGTGTGTGCGTGTGGTTGTGTCTGTGTATGTGTGGTTGTGTGTGTGTGTGTGGTTGTGTGTGTGTGTGTGTGTGTGTGTACATGTGGTTGTGTGTGTGTACGTGTGGATCTAAAGCTGTAGAGGAGAAAATGGTTGGTAGGTTTAGCATGAGGGGCTATGGGGGGGGGGGGGGGGGGGGGGTTAGAGTAAGGATGGTAGGTTTAGTGTGAGGGGGGGTTAGAGTAAGGATGGTAGGTTTAGTGTGAAGGGGGGTGGTTAGAGTAAGGATGGTAGGTTTAGTGTGTGGGGGGGTGTTTAGAGTAAGGATGGTAGGTTTAGTGTGAGGGGGGGTGGTTAGAGTAAGGATTGTAGGTTTAGTGTGAAGGGGGGGGTGGTTAGAGTAAGGATGGTAGGTTTAGTGTGTGGGGGGGGGTGGTTGGAGTAAGGATGGTAGGTCTAGTGTGAAGGGGTGGTGGTTAGAGTAAGGATGGTAGGTTTAGTGTGAGGGGGGGTGGTTAGAGTAAGGATGGTAGGTTTAGTGTGAAGGGGTGGTGGTTAGAGTAAGGATGGTAGGTTTAGTGTGAGGGGGGGTGGTTAGAGTAAGGATGGTAGGTTTAGTGTGAGGGGGGGGGGTTAGAGTAAGGATGGTAGGTTTAGTGTGAAGGGGTGGTGGTTAGAGTAAGGATGGTAGGTTTAGTGTGAGGGGGGGTTAGAGTAAGGATGGTAGGTTTAGTGTGAGGGGGTGGGTTAGAGTAAGGATGGTAGGTTTAGTGTGAGGGGGGTGGTTAGAGTAAGGATGGTAGGTTTAGTGTGAGGGGGGGGTAGAGTAAGGATGGTAGGTTTAGTGTAAGGGGGGGGGTTAGAGTAAGGATGGTAGGTTTAGTGTGAGGGGGGGGTGGTTAGAGTAAGGATGGTAGGTTTAGTGTGAGGGGGGTGGTTAGAGTAAGGATGGTAGGTTTAGTGTGAGGGGGGTGGTTAGAGTAAGGATGGTAGGTTTAGTGTGAAGGGGGGGTGGTTAGAGTAAGGATGGTAGGTTTAGTGTGAGGGGGGGTTAGAGTAAGGATGGTAGGTTTAGTGTGAGGGGGGGGTTAGAGTAAGGATGGTAGGTTTAGTGTGAAGGGGTGGTTAGAGTAAGGATGGTAGGTTTAGTGTGAAGGGGGGGTGGTTAGAGTAAGGATGGTAGGTTTAGTGTGAGGGGGGGTTAGAGTAAGGATGGTAGGTTTAGTGTGAGGGGGGGGTTAGAGTAAGGATGGTAGGTTTAGTGTGAGGGGGGGGTTAGAATAAGGATGGTAGGTTTAGTGTGAGGGGGGTGGTTAGAGTAAGGATGGTAGGTTTAGTGTGAGGGGGGGGGGTGGTTAGAGTAAGGATGGTAGGTTTAGTGTGAAGGGGGGGTGGTTAGAGTAAGGATGGTAGGTTTAGTGTTTGGGGGGGGATTTTAGAGTAAGGATGGTAGGTTTAGTGTGTGGGGGGGGGGTGTTTAGAGTAAGGATGGTAGGTTTAGTGTGAGGGGGGGGGGTGGTTAGAGTAAGGATGGTAGGTTTAGTGTGGGGGGGGTGTTTAGAATAAGGATGGTAGGTTTAGATGTTCTCTCTCTCTATTCCCTCCCTGTTCTCTCGCTCTATTCCCTCCCCTGTTCTCTCTCTCTCTATTCCCTCCCCTGTTCTCTCTCTCTCTCTATTCCCTCCCCTGTTCTCTCTCTCTCTCTCTATTCCCTCCCCTGTTCTCTCTCTATTCCCTCCCCTGTTCTCTCTCTCTCTCTATTCCCTCCCCTGTTCTCTCTCTCTATTACCTCCCCTGTACTCTCTCTCTACTCCCTCCCCTGTTCTCTCTCTATTCCCTCCCCTGTTCTCTCTCTCTCTCTATTCCCTCCCCTGTTCTCTCTCTCTCTCTATTCCCTCCCCTGTTCTATCTCTATTCCCTCCCCTGTTCTCTCTCTCTATTCCCTCCCCTGTTCTCTCTCTCTATTCCCTCCCCTGTTCTCTCTCTCTCTCTATTCCCTCCCTGTTCTCTCTATTCCCTCCCCTGTTCTCTCTCTCTATTCCCTCCCCTGTTCTCTCTCTCTATTCCCTCCCCTGTTCTCTCTCTCTATTCCCTCCCCTGTTCTCTCTCTCTATTCCCTCCCTGTTCTTTCTCTCTATTCCCTCCCTGTTCTTTCTCTATTCCCTCCCCTGTTCTCTCTCTCTATTCCCTCCCCTGTTCTCTCTCTCTATTCCCTCCCCTGTTCTCTCTCTCTCTCCCTATTCCCTCATCTGTCCTCTCTCTATTCACTCCCCTGTTCTCTCTCTCTCCCACTATTCTATATTTCATTATTTTCACTCCCCTGTTCTCTCTCTCTCTCTCTATTCCCTGTTTTCTGTATCTCTCTCTTCCCTGTTTTCTGTCTCTCTCCCCCTATTCACTCCCCTGTTCTCTCTCTCTCTCCCTGTATTATATCTTTCATTATTTTCTCTCTACTGTTCTCTCTATCACTCTTGACTTCTTCAATAACTCCTTATAACAACAAGTTGTTCTTTCCCATACGTCAACAACACAAGGCTTGTCTGGGGTCTGTAACTGGGTCTGCTCCACCAGCTGGGAGCCACGTCATGACAACATCTGGGAGCTGAGAGCAGAGTCCATAGAGGACAGGCCCACAGAGCTCTGGTTGATCTTAGTGCACTATATAGAATACTGTTGGCAGCACGTGTTATTAGCATCAAAGGGAAGTACACATCAGTGTGGCCCTTCTGAGAGGACATTAATAAATAAATCTGGCTGGGCGCCTGGGTAGTCGTGTTAGATTAATCTGGCTGGGTGCCTGGGTAGTCGTGTTAGATTAATCTGGCCAGGTACCTAAGTAGTCCTGTTAGATGAATCTGAACCGGCGTCCAGGTAGTCGTGTTAGATAAATCTGGCCCGACGCCCAGGTAGTCGTGTCAGATGAATCTGGCCCGGCGCCTGGGTAGTCGTGTTAGATTAATCTGGACGGGCGCCTGGGTAGTCGTGTTAGATTCATCTGGCCGGGCGCCTGGGTAGTCGTGTTAGATTAATCTTGCACGGCGCCCAGGTAGTCATGTTAGATTAATCTGGCCCGGCGCCCAGGTAGTCATGTTAGATTAATCTGGCCCGGCGCCTGGGTAGTCGTGTTAGATTTATCTGGCCGGGCACCTGGGTAGTCGTGTTAGATTAATCTTGCCGGGCGACTGGGTAGTCGTGTTAGAATAATCTGTCCGGGTCCCTGGGATGTTGTATTAGAATAATCTTGCCGGGTGCCTGGGATGTTGTATTAGATTAATCTGGCCGGGCGACTGGGTAGTCGTGTTAGAATAATCTGGCCGGGTGCCTGGGTAGTCGTGTTAGATTAATCTTGCCGGGCGCCTGGGTAGTGGTGTTAGATGAATCTGAACCGGCGTCCCGGTAGTCGTGTTAGATAAATCTGGCCCGGCGCCCAGGTAGTCGTGTCAGATGAATCTGGCCCGGCGCCTGGGTAGTCGTGTTAGATTAATCTGGACGGGCGCCTGGGTAGTCGTGTTAGATTAATCTGGCCGGGCGCCTGGGTAGTCGTGTTAGATGAATCTGAACCGGCGCCCAGGTAGTCGTGTTAGATTAATCTGGCCCGGCGCCCAGGTAGTCATGTTAGATTAATCTGGCCCGGCGCCCAGGTAGTCATGTTAGATTAATCTGGCCCGGCGCCTGGGTAGTCGTGTTAGATTTATCTGGCCGGGCACCTGGGTAGTCGTGTTAGAATAATCTGTCCGGGTCCCTGGGATGTTGTATTAGATTAATCTTGCCGGGTGCCTGGGATGTTGTATTAGATTAATCTGGCCGGGCGACTGGGCAGTCGTGTTAGAATAATCTGGCCGGGTGCCTGGGTAGTCGTGTTAGATTAATCTTGCCGGGCGCCTGGGTAGTCGTGTTAGAAGAATCTGGCCCGGTGCCTGGGTAGTCGTGTTAGATTAATCTGGACGGGCGCCTGGGTAGTCGTGTTAGATTAATCTGGCCAGGTACCTAAGTAGTCGTGTTAGATGAATCTGAACCGGCGTCCAGGTAGTCGTGTTAGATTAATCTGTCCCGGCGCCCAGGTAGTCATGTTAGATTAATCTGGACGGGCGCCTGGGTAGTCGTGTTAGATGAATCTGAACCGGCGCCCAGGTAGTCGTGTTAGATTAATCTGTCCCGGCGCCCAGGTAGTCATGTTAGATTAATCTGGCCCGGCGCGCAGGTAGTCATGTTAGATTAATCTGGCCCGGCGCCTGGGTAGTCGTGTTAGATTTATCTGGCCGGGCACCTGGGTAGTCGTGTTAGATTAATCTGGCCGGGTACCTCGGTAGTCGTGTTAGATTAATCTGGCCTGGCGCCTGGGTAGTCGTGTTAGATTAATCTGGCCGGGTGCCTGGGTAGTCGTGTTAGATTAATCTGGCCCGGCGCCTGGGTAGTCGTGTTAGATTAATCTGGCCTGGCGCCTGGGTAGTCGTGTTAGATGAATCTGGCCGGGCGCCCAGGTAGTCGTGTTAGATGAATCTGAAAGGGCACCCAGGTAGTCGTGTTATATTAATCTGGGTGGGCGTCTGGGTAGTGGTGTTAGATTAATCTGGCCGGGCGCCTGGGTAGTCGTGTTAGATTAATCTGGCCTGGCGCCTGGGTAGTCGTGTTAGATTAATCTGGCCGGGTGCCTGGGTAGTCGTGTTAGATTAATCTGGCCTGGCGCCTGGGTAGTCGTGTTAGATGAATCTGGCCGGGAGCCCAGGTAGTCGTGTTAGATGAATCTGAAAGGGCACCCAGGTAGTCGTGTTATATTAATCTGGGTGGGCGTCTGGGTAGTGGTGTTAGATTAATCTGGCCGGGCGCCTGGGTAGTCGTGTTAGATTAATCTGGCCTGGCGCCTGGGTAGTCGTGTTAGATTAATCTGGCCGGGTGCCTGGGTAGTCGTGTTAGATTAATCTGGCCTGGCGCCTGGGTAGTCGTGTTAGATTAATCTGGCCTGGCGCCTGGGTAGTCGTGTTAGATGAATCTGGCCGGGCGCCCAGGTAGTCGTGTTAGATGAATCTGGGTGGGCGCCTGGGTAGTCGTGTTAGATTAATCTGGCCTGGCGCCTAGGTAGTCGTGTTAGATTAATCTGGCCTGGCGCCTGGGTAGTCGTGTTAGATTAATCTGGCCTGGCGCCTGGGTAGTCCTGTTAGATGAATCTGGCCGGGCGCCCAGGTAGTCGTGTTAGATTAATCTGGGTGGGCGCCTGGGTAGTGGTGTTAGATTAATCTGTCCGGGTGCCTGGGTAGTCGTGTTAGATTAATCTGGCAGGGTGCCTGGGTAGTCGTGTTAGATTCATCTGGCCGGGCGCCTGGGTAGTCGTGTTAGATGAATCTGGCTGGGTGCCTGGGTAGTCGTGTTGGATTAATCTGGCCCGGCGCCTGGGTAGTCGTGTTAGATGAATCTGGCCCGGCGCCTGGGTAGTCGTGTTAGATGAATCTGAAAGGGCACCCAGGTAGTCGTGTTAGATTAATCTGGGTGGGCGACTGGGTAGTCGTGTTAGATTAATCTGAACGGGCGCCCAGGTAGTCGTGTTAGATGAATCTGGCCGGGTACCTGGGTAGTCGTGTTAGATTAATCTGGCCTGGCGCCTGGGTAGTCGTGTTAGATTAATCTGGCCGGGTGCCTGGGTAGTCGTGTTAGATTAATCTGGCCGGGTGCCTGGGAAGTCGTGTTAGATTAATCTCGCCGGGTGCCTGGGTAGTCGTGTTAGATTAATCTGGCCGGGCGCCTGGGTAGTCGTGTTAGATTAATCTGGCAGGGTGCCTGGGTAGTCGTGTTAGATTCATCTGGCCGGGCGCCTGGGTAGTCGTGTTAGATGAATCTGGCTGGGTGCCTGGGTAGTCGTGTTGGATTAATCTGGCCTGGCGCCTGGGTAGTCGTGTTAGATTAATCTGGCCGGGCGCCTGGGTAGTCGTGTTGGATTAATCTGGCCCGGCGCCTGGGTAGTCGTGTTAGATTAATCTGGCAGGGCGCCTGGGTAGTCGTGTTAGATTAATCTGGCCTGGCGCCTGGGTAGTCGTGTTAGATGAATCTGGCCGGGTGCCCAGGTAGTCGTGTTGGATTAATCTGGCCCGGCGCCTGGGTAGTCGTGTTAGATTAATCTGGCCGGGCGCCTGGGTAGTCGTGTTAGATGAATCTGAAAGGGCACCCAGGTAGTCGTGTTAGATTAATCTGGCAGGGCGCCTGGGTAGTCGTGTTAGATTAATCTGGCCGGGCGCCTGGGTAGTCGTGTTAGATGAATCTGAAAGGGCACCCAGGTAGTCGTGTTAGATAAATCTGGCCCGGCGCCCAGGTAGTCGTGTCAGATGAATCTGGCCCGGTGCCTGGCTAGTCGTGTTAGATTAATCTGGACGGGCGCCTGGGTAGTCGTGTTAGATTTATCTGGCCGGGCGCCTGGGTAGTCGTCTTAGATGAATCTGAACCGGCGCCCAGGTAGTCGTGTTAGATTAATCTGTCCCGGCGCCCAGGTAGTCATGTTAGATTAATCTGGCCCGGCGCCCAGGTAGTCATGTTAGATTAATCTGGCCCGGCGCCCAGGTAGTCATGTTAGATTAATCTGGCCCGGCGCCTGGGTAGTCGTGTTAGATTTATCTGGCCGGGCACCTGGGTAGTCGTGTTAGATTAATCTGGCCGGGTACCTGGGTAGTCGTGTTAGATTAATCTGGCCTGGCGCCTGGGTAGTCGTGTTAGATTAATCTGGCCGGGTGCCTGGGTAGTCGTGTTAGATTAATCTGGCCTGGCGCCTGGGTAGTCGTGTTAGATTAATCTGGCCTGGCGCCTGGGTAGTCGTGTTAGATGAATCTGGCCGGGCGCCCAGGTAGTCGTGTTAGATGAATCTGAAAGGGCACCCAGGTAGTCGTGTTAGATTAATCTAGGTGGGCGCCTGGGTAGTGGTGTTAGATTAATCTGGCCGGGCGCCTGGGTAGTCGTGTTAGATTAATCTGGCCGGGTGCCTGGGAAGTCGTGTTAGATTAATCTCGCCGGGTGCCTGGGTAGTCGTGTTAGATTAATCTGGCTGGGCGCCTGGGTATTCGTGTTAGATTAATCTGGCAGGGTGCCTGGGTAGTCGTGTTAGATTCATCTGGCCGGGCGCCTGGGTAGTCGTGTTAGATGAATCTGGCTGGGTGCCTGGGTAGTCGTGTTGGATTAATCTGGCCTGGCGCCTGGGTAGTCGTGTTAGATTAATCTGGCCGGGCGCCTGGGTAGTCGTGTTGGATTAATCTGGCCCGGCGCCTGGGTAGTCGTGTTAGATGAATCTGGCCGGGCGCCTGGGTAGTCGTGTTAGATGAATCTGAAAGGGCACCCAGGTAGTCGTGTTAGATTAATCTGGGTGGGCGACTGGGTAGTCGTGTTAGATTAATCTGAACGGGCGCCCAGGTAGTCGTGTTAGATGAATCTGGCCGGGTACCTGGGTAGTCGTGTTAGATTAATCTGGCCTGGCGCCTGGGTAGTCGTGTTAGATTAATCTGACCGGGTGCCTGGGAAGTCGTTTTAGATTAATCTCGACGGGTGCCTGGGTAGTCGTGTTAGATTTATCTGGCTGAGCGCCTGGGTAGTCGTGTTAGATTAATCTGGCAGGGTGCCTGGGTAGTCGTGTTAGATTCATCTGTCCGGGCGCCTGGGTAGTCGTGTTAGATGAATCTGGCTGGGTGCCTGGGTAGTCGTGTTGGATTAATCTAGCCTGGCGCCTGGGTAGTCGTGTTAGATTAATCTGGCCGGGCGCCTGGGTAGTCGTGTTGGATTAATCTGGCTCGGCGCCTGGGTAGTCGTGTTAGATTAATCTGGCAGGGCGCCTGGGTAGTTGTGTTAGATTAATCTGGCCTGGCGCCTGGGTAGTCGTGTTAGATGAATCTGGCCGGGTGCCCAGGTAGTCGTGTTGGATTAATCTGGCCCGGCGCCTGGGTAGTCGTGTTAGATTAATCTGGCCGGGCGCCTGGGTAGTCGTGTTAGATGAATCTGAAAGGGCACCCAGGTAGTCGTGTTAGATAAATCTGGCCCGGCGCCCAGGTAGTCGTGTCAGATGAATCTGGCCCGGTGCCTGGGTAGTCGTGTCAGATGAATCTGGCCCGGTGCCTGGGTAGTCGTGTTAGATTAATCTGTCCCGGCGCCCAGGTAGTCATGTTAGATTAATCTGGCCCGGCGCCCAGGTAGTCATGTTAGATTAATCTGGCCCGGCGCCTGGGTAGTCGTGTTAGATTTATCTGGCCGGGCACCTGGGTAGTCGTGTTAGATTAATCTGGCCGGGTACCTGGGTAGTCGTGTTAGATTAATCTGGCCTGGCGCCTGGGTAGTCGTGTTAGATTAATCTGGCCGGGTGCCTGGGTAGTCGTGTTAGATTAATCTGGCCGGGTGCCTGGGTAGTCGTGCTAGATTAATCTGGCCTGGCGCCTGGGTAGTCGTGTTAGATTAATCTGGCCTGGCGCCTGGGTAGTCGTGTTAGATGAATCTGGCCGGGCGCCCAGGTAGTCGTGTTAGATGAATCTGAAAGGGCACCAAGGTAGTCGTGTTAGATTAATCTGGGTGGGCGCCTGGATAGTCGTGTTAGATTAATCTGAACGGGCGCCCAGGTAGTCGTGTTAGATGAATCTGGCCCTGTTCCTTGGTCGTCGTGTTAGATGAATCTGTCCGGGTGCTTAGGTAGTCGTGTTAGATTAATCTGGCCCGGCTTCTGGGTAGTCGTGTTAGATTAATCTGTCCGGGCTCTTAGGTAGTCGTGTTAGATTAATCTGGCCGGGCGCCTGGGTAGTCGTGTTAGATTAATCTGTCCCGGCGCCCGGGTAGTCGTGTTAGATTAATCTGGCCGGGCGCCCAGGTGGTCGTGTTAGATTAATCTGGCCGGGTGCCCGGGTAGTCGTGTTAGATTAATCTGGCCGGGCGCCTGGGTAGTCGTGTTAGATTAATCTGGCCGGGTGCCTGGGAAGTCGTGTTAGATTAATCTCGCCGGGTGCCTGGGTAGTCGTGTTAGATTAATCTGGCTGGGCGGCTGGGTAGTCGTGTTAGATTAATCTGGCAGGGTGCCTGGGTAGTCGTGTTAGATTCATCTGGCCGGGCGCCTGGGTAGTCGTGTTAGATGAATCTGGCTGGGTGCCTGGGTAGTCGTGTTGGATTAATCTGGCCTGGCGCCTGGGTAGTCGTGTTAGATTAATCTGGCCGGGCACCTGGGTAGTCGTGTTGGATTAATCTGGCCCGGCGCCTGGGTAGTCGTGTTAGATTAATCTGGCAGGGCGCCTGGGTAGTCGTGTTAGATTAATCTGGCCTGGCGCCTGGGTAGTCGTGTTAGATGAATCTGGCCGGGTGCCCAGGTAGTCGTGTTGGATTTATCTGGCCCGGCGCCTGGGTAGTCGTGTTAGATTAATCTGGCCGGGCGCCTGGGTAGTCGTGTTTTTCACCTGGCGAAAGTTGAGTGCATTAGGTTTGGAACCGGGTGCTGCCTCCCACGAGTGGGCCAGGTGCTGCCTCCCACGAGTGAGCCAGGTGCTGCCTCCCACGAGTAGGCCAGGTGCTATCTCCCACGAGTGGCCAGGTGCTGCCTCCCACGAATGGGCCAGGTGATGCCTCCCACGAGTGAGCCAGGTGCTATCTCCCACGAGTGGCCCAGGTGCTGCCTCCCACGAATGGGCCAGGTGATGCCTCCCACGAGTGAGCCAGGTGCTGTCTCCCACGAGTGGCCCAGGTGCTGCCTCCCATGAATGGGCCAGGTGCTGCCTCCCACGAGTGAGCCAGGTGCTGTCTCCCACGAGTGGGCCAGGTGATGACTCCCATGAGTTAGCCAGGTGCTGTCTCCCACGAGTGAGCCAGGTGCTTTGTCCCACAAATGGGCCAGGTGCTGTCTCCCTCAAGTGGGCCAGGTGAAGCCTCTTACGAGTGGGCCAGGTGCTGTCTCCCACGAGTGGGCCAGGTGATGTCTCCCACGAGTGGGCCAGGTGCTGCCTCCCACGAGTGAGCCAGGTGCTGTCTCCCACGAGTGGGCCAGGCGCTGCCTCCGGCGAGTGGGACAGGCTCTGCCTCCCGCGAGTGGGCCAGGCACTGCCTCCGACGAGTGGGTCAGGCGCTGCCTCCCGCGAGTGGGCCAGGCGCTGCCTCCCGCGAGTGGGCCAGGCGCTGCCTCCCGCGAGTGGGCCAGGCGCTGTCTCCCGCGAGTGGGCCAGGCGCTGTCTCCCGCGAGTGGGCCAGGCGGTGCCTCCCGCGAGTGGGCCAGGCGGTGCCTCCCGCGAGTGGGCCAGGCGGTGCCTCCCGCGAGTGGGCCAGGCGGTGCCTCCCACGAGTGGGCCAGGCGGTGCCTCCCACGAGTGAACGAGGTGCTGCCTCACACGAGTGGGCCCTCAACCTACGTCCAAGGTGCAGTTGAAACGTTTCCTGGGTTTTGCTAACTTCTACTGCCTTTCAGTTGGGGTTACATCACCCTGGCGGCCGCCCTCTCTGCACTCACCTCTCCCAAAGTACCGTTCACATGGTCTCCAGCGGTCTACAGAACCTTTGTGGAACTGAAGCATTGGTTCACCACACCTCCATCTGGATCTGGCCCGTCAATTTGTGGCAGAGGTTGATGCTTCTGATGTTGGAGTTGGGGCCATCCTGTCCCAGCGATCTGCCCAGGACCAAAAGCTTCATCCCTGTGCCTTCCTGTCCCAGTGATCTGCCCAGGACCAAAAGCTTCATCCCTGTGCCTTCCTGTCCCAGTGATCTGCCCAGGACCAAAAGCTTCATCCCTGTGCCTTTCTGTCCCAGCGATCTGCCTCATCCCTGTGGCTTCCTGTCCCAGCGATCTGCCCAGGACCAAAAGCTTCATCCCTGTGCCTTTCTGTCCCATCATCTCAATCCTGCCGAGAGGAACTACGATGTTGGCAACCGAGAACACCTGGCAGTGAAGATGGAGCTGGAAGAGTGGGGGCACTGGCTGGAAGGAGCAGAACAGCCATTCCTGTGGACCGGCCACAAAAAAATTGAATATCTCCGTACAGCCATGCACCTTAAGACGTGTGGTATGCAATCTGGTTTAGCCTTGCTATGTTGTTGTCTTGGGTCTCTCTTTATGTAGTGTTGTCTCTCTTGTCATGATGTGTTGCTGCCATGCTGTGTTGTTGTCTTGGGTCTCTCTTTGTGTAGTGTTGTCTCTCTTGTCATGTTGTGTTGCTGCCATGCTATGTTGTTGTCTTAGGTCTCTCTTCATGTAGTGTTGTCTCTCTTGTCATGTTGTGTTGCAGCCTTGCTATGTTGTTGTCTTAGGTCTCTCTTTGTGATGAGCAACAAATCATGAGTAGCGTAGCTAAGCAACACATCATGAGTAGCGTAGCTAAGCAACACATCATGAGTAGACATTCTACTGCATGTTATCTAGACATCCTACTGCATGTTATCTGGACATTCTACTGCAACACATCATGAGTAGCATAGCTAAGCAACACATCATGAGTAGCATAACTAAGCAACACATCATGAGTAGCGTAGCTAATCAAGACATCATGAGTAGCGTAGCTAAGCAACACATCATGAGTAGCGTAGCTAAGCAACACATCGTGAGTAGCGCAGCTAAGCAACACATCCTGAGTAGCGTAGCTAAGCAACACATCATGAGTAGCGTAGCTAAGCAACACATCATGAGTAGCGTAGCTAAGCAACACATCATGAGTTGCGTAGCTAAGCAACACATCATGAGTTGCGTAGCTAAGCAACACATCATGAGTAGCCTAGTTATAGTTGGTCCACCAATAGAGGCCAAGTCTGAGTGTATGTATTCTCGAGAATTGAAGAGGGACAGTTCATGGCTTGATCAGAGGAAGGTGGTCAGGGAGATTGTTCATGAAGAGACTGGTAATGATCATGTGGAGAGCTAATCTGGGAACCAGCGCATGAGTCATGTAGAGGGCTACACTGGGAACCAGCATGAGTCATGTAGAGGGCTACTCTGGGAACCAGCCTGAGTCATGTAGAGGGCTACACTGGGAACCAGCTTGAGTTATGTAGAGGGCTACTCTGGGAACCAGCCTGAGTCATGTAGAGGGCTACACTGGGAACCAGCCTGAGTCATGTAGAGGGCTACTCTGGGAACCAGCCTGAGTCATGTAGCTGCTGGACCTCTCCTCCTTCACAATGTCTGGCACCCACTTGGGTGATGCCTCTGCAGCTCTGGGCTCCAGAAATCTAACCACACAGAGTTCAGAGTAGTAGCCAGTCGTCCTCAATATGAGCCCTCTGCCTCAGCACTGCATTCCTCTACTGCATCTCCCGTTACACTCAAGCTGCAGGTGACTCTTCAGTTGATACATGCTTAGGCCTACAGTACAAGCAGGGTTACTCCAAATACGTTGATCCAAATGCCTCCAAATGCTACTTAGCAGGCATTACTTAGCTCAAATCAACAACACAAAATGTCACTGGGTGGGGGTTACAGACTATCATTTCTGGTTCATATGAACCAAAGACAGTACATTATGAAGATAGGCAGAAACTTCTCCAATAAAAATACATGATCACACTTGTAGGTGAGGACATGGTGACGTCGGCTAGCTAAGCTCATGTTTAACGGTCGTCTCAAGCCGAACTCCTTCGAAAATATTTGTTTTTGGCAAAAATGAAAATGTGTCAGTTTGTCACTTTCACAAGGTTGGAGTAATACCATGTTAAACTACTGAAGACATTGTCTCTAATCTAGTGGAGTAATAACATGTTCCACTACTGAAGACATTGTCTCTAATCTAGTGGAGTAATAACATGTTCCACTACTGAAGACATTGTCTCTAATCTAGTGGAGTAATAACATGTTCTAATACTGAAGACATTGTCTCTAATCTAGTGGAGTAATAACATGTTCCACTACTGAAGACATTGTCTCTAATCTAGTGTAGTAATAACATGTTCCACTACTGAAGACATTGTCTCTAATCTAGTGGAGTAATAACATGTTCCACTACTGAAGATATTGTCTCTAATCTAGTGGAGTAATACCATGTTAAACTACTGAAGACATTGTCTCTAATCTAGTGGAGTAATAACATGTTCCACTACTGAAGACATTGTCTCTAATCTAGTGGAGTAATAACATGTTCCACTACTGAAGACATTGTCTCTAATCTAGTGGAGTAATAACATGTTCCACTACTGAAGACATTGTCTCTAATCTAGTGGAGTAATAACATGTTCCACTACTGAAGACATTGTCTCTAATCTAGTGGAGTAATAACATGTTCTACTACTGAAGACATTGTCTCTAATCTAGTGTAGTAATAACATGTTCCACTACTGAAGACATTGTCTCTAATCTAGTGGAGTAATAACATGTTCCACTACTGAAGACATTGTCTCTAATCTAGTGGAGTAATAACATGTTCCACTACTGAAGACATTGTCTCTAATCTAGTGGAGTAATAACATGTTCTACTACTGAAGACATTGTCTCTAATCTAGTGTAGTAATAACATGTTCCACTACTGAAGACATTGTCTCTAATCTAGTGGAGTAATAACATGTTCCACTACTGAAGACATTGTCTCTAATCTAGTGCAGTAATAACATGTTCCACTACTGAAGATATTGGCTCTAATCTAGTGGAGTAATAACATGTTCCACTACTGAAGATATTGGCTCTAATCTAGTGGAGTAATAACATGTTCTACTACTGAAGACATTGTCTCTAATCTAGTGGAGTAATAACATGTTCCACTACTGAAGACATTGTCTCTAATCTAGTGGAGTAATAACATGTTCCACTACTGAAGACATTGTCTCTAATCTAGTGGAGTAATAACATGTTCTACTACTGAAGACATTGTCTCTAATCTAGTGTAGTAATAACATGTTCCACTACTGAAGACATTGTCTCTAATCTAGTGGAGTAATAACATGTTCCACTACTGAAGACATTGTCTCTAATCTAGTGCAGTAATAACATGTTCCACTACTGAAGATATTGGCTCTAATCTAGTGTAGTAATAACATGTTCCACTACTGAAGACATTGTCTCTAATCTAGTGTAGTAATAACATGTTCCACTACTGAAGACATTGTCTCTAATCTAGTGGAGTAATAACATGTTCCACTACTGAAGACATTGTCTCTAATCTAGTGGAGTAATAACATGTTCTACTACTGAAGACATTGTCTCTAATCTAGTGTAGTAATAACATGTTCCACTACTGAAGACATTGTCTCTAATCTAGTGGAGTAATAACATGTTCCACTACTGAAGACATTGTCTCTAATCTAGTGCAGTAATAACATGTTCCACTACTGAAGATATTGGCTCTAATCTAGTGGAGTAATAACATGTTCCACTACTGAAGATATTGGCTCTAATCTAGTGGAGTAATAACATGTTCTACTACTGAAGACATTGTCTCTAATCTAGTGGAGTAATAACATGTTCCACTACTGAAGACATTGTCTCTAATCTAGTGGAGTAATAACATGTTCCACTACTGAAGACATTGTCTCTAATCTAGTGGAGTAATAACATGTTCTACTACTGAAGACATTGTCTCTAATCTAGTGTAGTAATAACATGTTCCACTACTGAAGACATTGTCTCTAATCTAGTGGAGTAATAACATGTTCCACTACTGAAGACATTGTCTCTAATCTAGTGCAGTAATAACATGTTCCACTACTGAAGATATTGGCTCTAATCTAGTGTAGTAATAACATGTTCCACTACTGAAGACATTGTCTCTAATCTAGTGTAGTAATAACATGTTCCACTACTGAAGACATTGTCTCTAATCTAGTGGAGTAATAACATGTTCCACTACTGAAGACATTGTCTCTAATCTAGTGGAGTAATAACATGTTCCACTACTGAAGACATTGTCTCTAATCTAGTGTAGTAATAACATGTTCCACTACTGAAGATATTGGCTCTAATCTAGTGTAGTAATAACATGTTAAACTACTGAAGATATTGTCTCTAATCTAGTGTAGTAATAACATGTTCCACTACTGAAGACATTGTCTCTAATCTAGTGGAGTAATAACATGTTCCACTACTGAAGATATTGGCTCTAATCTAGTGTAGTAATAACATGTTCCACTACTGAAGACATTGTCTCTAATCTAGTGTAGTAATAACATGTTCCACTACTGAAGACATTGTCTCTAATCTAGTGGAGTAATAACATGTTCCACTACTGAAGACATTGTCTCTAATCTAGTGGAGTAATAACATGTTCCACTACTGAAGACATTGTCTCTAATCTAGTGTAGTAATAACATGTTCCACTACTGAAGATATTGGCTCTAATCTAGTGTAGTAATAACATGTTAAACTACTGAAGATATTGTCTCTAATCTAGTGTAGTAATAACATGTTCCACTACTGAAGACATTGTCTCTAATCTAGTGGAGTAATAACATGTTCTACTACTGAAGACATTGTCTCTAATCTAGTGGAGTAATAACATGTTCCACTACTGAAGACATTGTCTCTAATCTAGTGGAGTAATAACATGTTCCACTACTGAAGACATTGTCTCTAATCTAGTGGAGTAATAACATGTTCTACTACTGAAGACATTGTCTCTAATCTAGTGTAGTAATAACATGTTCCACTACTGAAGACATTGTCTCTAATCTAGTGGAGTAATAACATGTTCCACTACTGAAGACATTGTCTCTAATCTAGTGCAGTAATAACATGTTCCACTACTGAAGATATTGGCTCTAATCTAGTGTAGTAATAACATGTTCCACTACTGAAGACATTGTCTCTAATCTAGTGTAGTAATAACATGTTCCACTACTGAAGACATTGTCTCTAATCTAGTGGAGTAATAACATGTTCCACTACTGAAGACATTGTCTCTAATCTAGTGGAGTAATAACATGTTCCACTACTGAAGACATTGTCTCTAATCTAGTGGAGTAATAACATGTTCCACTACTGAAGACATTGTCTCTAATCTAGTGTAGTAATAACATGTTCCACTACTGAAGACATTGTCTCTAATCTAGTGTAGTAATAACATGTTCCACTACTGAAGACATTGTCTCTAATCTAGTGGAGTAATAACATGTTCCACTACTGAAGACATTGTCTCTAATCTAGTGGAGTAATAACATGTTCCACTACTGAAGACATTGTCTCTAATCTAGTGTAGTAATAACATGTTAAACTACTGAAGATATTGTCTGTAATCTAGATTGTGCCTTTAGATTTTGAGAAAATTAACAACCGAGGAAGAATTTTTCACTTCTCTCATTGGCCCAAACCCCAGCCTGTCTGCATAGACTGTTTCACAAGCGTTCCCGAAAGTTGCGCCATTTTGTGCCTCCAGGTTTAGAAACTTTGCGACATAACTGATCTGTTGAACTGTTGTTCAAGACAACAGGGAACTCGGGGGAAAAAAATATTTTTCCTTTGCCAAGATAATCCATCCACCTGGAGTAGAATATCAAGAAGCTGATTAAACAGCATGATCATTACACAGGTGCACCTTGTACTGGGGACAATAAAAAGCCACTCTAAAATGTGCAGTTTTGTCACACAACACAATGCTACAGATGTATCAAGTTTTGAGTGAGCAAACAATTGGCATGCTGACTGCAGGAATGTTCACCAGAGCTGTTGCCAGAGAACTGAATGTTAATTCCTCTACCATAAGCCACCTCCAATGTCATTTTAGACAATTTGTCAGTACATCCAACCGGCCTCACAAGCGCAGACCACATGTAACCACGCAAGCCCAGGAATTTATTTCAACGGACTGATTTCCTTCCTGAACTGTAACTCAGTAAAATCTTTGAAAGTATTGCATGTTGCTTTTATTTTTTTTTCTGTATAATTTTGGAACAACTCGGAATTACTAGTCAGAAACTCAGGCATCATCCTGGAGCTCTGACTTCTCCGACCTGAAGATCGCCGATTTCACGATTTTTGTTTTGTTTCCAAATTCCCAGTTGTTTGAAAACACCAAAAGTATAACGTTTAGGTCATGGCATACTGCATACTTTTGACTAAATAGTACATAATACACAGTATGCAGTGTAAGCAAGTAGTAGGCAAGCCAGATTTAGGACACGGTTTGAATATTGCTTTCCATCAGTGACTCCCAAACAAATTTACTGGGACAATTTTGACAAAAACTATGGAGATACAGTATGTTGCCAGACGAGCTGTGCAACGTTGAGCTGTGCAACGTTTAGCTGTGCAACGTTGAGCTGTGCAAAGTTTAGCTGTGCAATGTTTAGCTGTGCAACGTTTAGCTGTGCAACGTTTAGCTGTGCAACGTTTAGCTGTGCAACGTTGAGCTGTGCAAAGTTGAGCTGTGCAAAGTTGAGCTGTGCAACGTTTAGCTGTGCAACGTTTAGCTGTGCAACGTTTAGCTGTGCAACGTTGAGCTGCGCAAAGTTGAGCTGCGCAAAGTTGAGCTGCGCAAAGTTGAGCTGCGCAACGTTTAGCTGTGCAAAGTTGAGCTGTGCAAAGTTGAGCTGTGCAAAGTTGAGCTGTGCAACGTTGAGCTGTGCAAAGTTGAGCTGTGCAAAGTTGAGCTGTGCAAAGTTGAGCTGTGCAACGTTTAGCTGTGCAAAGTTGAGCTGTGCAAAGTTGAGCTGTGCAAAGTTGAGCTGTGCAAAGTTTAGCTGTGCAAAGTTGAGCTGTGCAAAGTTGATAGAATCAACATGCACACGCAAATACGACATATTTTGTATTAATTAGCACAATTTTCTAAAATGTTTCTTTCACTTTGAAAATGTTTACTGGGTACCTCGTTAGGAAGAAAGTCAAATGTAATCCATTTTTTTTAATTGAATTTTAAAAACAACAAAATGTGAAGACGTTTAGGCACTGTAGTTTAGAAAGTTTAGGCACTGTAGTTTAGAAAGTTTAGGCACTGTAGTTTAGAAAGTTTAGGCACTGTAGTTTAGAAAGTTTAGGCACTGTAGTTTAAGATATCTAAATAATCTATGCTCTATTTCGTCATAAAAAGAATGTAAACATTATTTAAAATTCATCTTGCTTTGGCAGTTGTCGATCAGCTTCAGGATTAATCCCACACTGTCTGAGAACATTTTCAACACAGTGCTTTAATAATATGTTACCTGAGCTTGCTGTTACGTAGGCTATTGTGCACGGCTGATGGCAAACTGAAAACGTATTTCAAACACCATGAAATGTATAGATTAACATGTAGAAAAATGCTAATTGTAAAGAAATTAAGTAGACAAATGATCTTGAGAATTTACAAAAGACATCAAGACATAATGAATCCTCTACAGTATTTTAGAACAGAGGTATCCAGGTGTGTGTATCTGTGCCCATGTCTGTTGGCTCATATTGTGTTGGTTTAGAATAGAGTCTTTATTCGCTACCAATGTTTTTCCAGTCTTTGTGTTGCTGTCCATTCTCCTAACCCAGGCTATCCTTGTGTATCCAGAACAGTCCCCGTGGTGCTTTGTGGAACTGATTCAAACTTAACATTCATAGACTTAACATGGACTTCAGTTCCATGTTAAGTCCGGTTATCTTAAGTCTGAATCAGGCCCTATTCTTGTTTAATCTTGACATTGTAGAATCAGTTGATTGATCAGTAGCTTCATGAATCAGTTGATTGATCAGTAGCTTCATGAATCATTTGATTGATCAGTAGCTTCATGAATCAGTTGATTGATCAGTAGCTTAATGAATCAGTTGATTGATCAGTAGCTTCATGAATCCATTGATTGATCAGTAGCTTCATGAATCAGTTGATTGATCAGTAGCTTCATGAATCAGTTCAGTTCCAGCTCTTTACCAATGTCATTCTTTCTACATATTTTCTCGGGTGCGTTCCATAGGGCACCCTATTCCCTATATAGTGCACTATCATGAAACGGGCCCATAGGAAATAGGGTGCCAATTTTGGAGGCAGACCTTCTCGATGAATGGTTCATCTACACTGAGAGGAGACAAAGGCCCTCTTGTGGCTGTGCTTGGTGACTGGGGCCAGAGGTACAGTGCTGTGCAGGCTGGTCAGTCCAAATTGGACAGAAGCTGAAATCTGGAATATCAGGGCTTCAAACAGGCTGCTTGGTTCAGCCATCTGACGCAGTAGTTCCTCCTGGGCTGTCAGCTCACTGCAGTCTGGGACCTATGAAGGAAGAGTATGACGGCTATGAAACACTTCATTAACATCAGACACATGTATTATTGTAGTAACTATGGAGGGGGTGGAGAAAGTGGTGGAGGAAACTGATGATATGATGGCAGGATCTTCATAATCTCACAGACAGTGATACAGTATCTCAGATAGGGTGGAGTGTAGCATGATGCATTGCAGTACCCATAATGCCCTGTAACCATATCTGGTTTTACTACAGTACCCATAATGCCCTGTAACCATATCTGGTTTTACTACAGTACCCATAATGCCATGTAACCATATCTGGTTTTACTACAGTACCCATAATGCCCTGTGACCATATCTGGTTTTACTACAGTACCCATAATACCCTGTAACCATATCTGGTTTTACTACAGTAGCCGGCAGCAGGTAGCCTAGTGGTTAGAGCGTTGTAACCAGCAGTTAGCCTAGTGGTTAGAGTGTTGGACTAGTAACCAGCAGGTAGCCTAGTGGTTAGAGTGTTGGGCCAGTAACCAGAAGGTAGCCTAGTGGTTAGAGTGTTGAACTGGTAACCAGCAGGTAGCCTAGTGGTTAGAGTGTTGGACTAGTAACCAGCAGGTAGCCTAGTGGTTAGAGTGTTGGACTAGTAACCAGCAGGTAGCCTAGTGGTTAGAGCGTTGGGCCAGTAACCAGCAGGTATCCTAGTGGTTAGAGCGTTGGACTAGTAACCAGCAGGTAGCCTAGTGGTTAGAGCGTTGGACTAGTAACCAGCAGGTAGCCTAGTGGTTAGAGTGTTGGACTAGTAACCAGCAGGTAGCCTAGTGGTTAGCGTGTTGGACTAGTAACCAGCAGGTAGCCTAGTGGTTAGAGTGTTGGACTAGTAACCAGCAGGTAGCCTAGTGGTTAGAGTGTTGGACTAGTAACCAGCAGGTAGCCTAGTGGTTAGCGTGTTGGACTAGTAACCAGCAGGTAGCCTAGTGGTTAGAGTGTTGGACTAGTAACCAGCAGGTAGCCTAGTGGTTAGTGTTGGACTAGTAACCAGCAGGTAGCCTAGTGGTTAGAGTGTTGGGCCAGTAACCAGCAGGTAGTCTAGTGGTTAGAGTGTTGGACTAGTAACCAGCAGGTAGCCTAGTGGTTGGAGTGTTGGACTAGTAACCAGCAGGTAGTCTAGTGGTTAGAGTGTTGGACTAGTAACCAGCAGGTAGCCTAATGGTTGGAGTGTTGGACTAGTAACCAGCAGGTAGCCTAGTGGTTAGTGTTGGACTAGTAACCAGCAGGTAGCCTAGTGGTTAGAGTGTTGGACTAGTAACCAGTAGGTAGCCTAGTGGTTAGTGTTGGACTAGTAACCGGCAGGTAGCCTAGTGGTTAGAGTGTTGGACTAGTAACCAGCTGGTAGCCTAGTGGTTAGAGTGTTGGACTAGTAACCAGTAGGTAGCCTAGTGGTTAGAGCGTTGGACTAGTAACCAGCAGGTAGCCTAGTGGTTAGAGTGTTGGACTAGTAACCAGCAGGTAGCCTAGTGGTTAGCGTGTTGGACTAGTAACCAGCAGGTAGCCTAGTGGTTAGAGTGTTGGACTAGTAACCAGCAGGTAGCCTAGTGGTTAGCGTGTTGGACTAGTAACCAGCAGGTAGCCTAGTGGTTAGAGTGTTGGACTAGTAACCAGCAGGTAGCCTAGTGGTTAGTGTTGGACTAGTAACCAGCAGGTAGCCTAGTGGTTGGAGTGTTGGACTAGTAACCAGCAGGTAGCCTAGTGGTTATTGTTGGACTAGTAACCAGCAGGTAGCCTAGTGGTTAGAGTGTTGGACTAGTAACCAGCAGGTAGCCTAGTGGTTAGCGTGTTGGACTAGTAACCAGCAGGTAGCCTAGTGGTTAGAGTGTTGGACTAGTAACCAGCAGGTAGCCTAGTGGTTAGAGTGTTGGACTAGTAACCAGCAGGTAGCCTAGTGGTTAGCGTGTTGGACTAGTAACCAGCAGGTAGCCTAGTGGTTAGAGTGTTGGACTAGTAACCAGCAGGTAGCCTAGTGGTTAGTGTTGGACTAGTAACCAGCAGGTAGCCTAGTGGTTAGAGTGTTGGGCCAGTAACCAGCAGGTAGTCTAGTGGTTAGAGTGTTGGACTAGTAACCAGCAGGTAGCCTAGTGGTTGGAGTGTTGGACTAGTAACCAGCAGGTAGCCTAGTGGTTATTGTTGGACTAGTAACCAGCAGGTAGCCTAGTGGTTAGAGTGTTGGACTAGTAACCAGCAGGTAGCCTAATGGTTGGAGTGTTGGACTAGTAACCAGCAGGTAGCCTAGTGGTTAGTGTTGGACTAGTAACCAGCAGGTAGCCTAGTGGTTAGAGTGTTGGACTAGTAACCAGTAGGTAGCCTAGTGGTTAGTGTTGGACTAGTAACCGGCAGGTAGCCTAGTGGTTAGAGTGTTGGACTAGTAAACAGTAGGTAGCCTAGGGGTTAGAGAGTTGGACTAGTAACCAGCAGGTAGCCTAGGGATTAGAGAGTTGGACTAGTAACCAGTAGGTAGCCTAGTGGTTAGAGTGTTGGACTAGTAACCAGCAGGTAGTCTAGTGGTTAGAGTGTTGGACTAATAACCAGCAGGTAGCCTAGTGGTTAGAGTGTTGGACTAGTAACCAGCAGGTAGCCTAGTGGTTAGAGTGTTGGACTAGTAACCAGCTGGTAGCCTAGTGGTTAGAGTGTTGGACTAGTAACCAGTAGGTAGCCTAAGGGTTAGAGAGTTGGACTAGTAACCAGCAGGTAGCCTAGGGATTAGAGAGTTGGACTAGTAACTAGTAGGTAGCCTAGTGGTTAGAGTGTTGGACTAGTAACCAGCAGGTAGTCTAGTGGTTGGAGTGTTGGACTAGTAACCAGCAGGTAGCCTAGTGGTTATTGTTGGACTAGTAACCAGCAGGTAGCCTAGTGGTTAGAGTGTTGGACTAGTAACCAGCAGGTAGCCTAATGGTTGGAGTGTTGGACTAGTAACCAGCAGGTAGCCTAGTGGTTAGTGTTGGACTAGTAACCAGCAGGTAGCCTAGTGGTTAGAGTGTTGGACTAGTAACCAGTAGGTAGCCTAGTGGTTAGTGTTGGACTAGTAACCGGCAGGTAGCCTAGTGGTTAGAGTGTTGGACTAGTAAACAGTAGGTAGCCTAGGGGTTAGAGAGTTGGACTAGTAACCAGCAGGTAGCCTAGGGATTAGAGAGTTGGACTAGTAACCAGTAGGTAGCCTAGTGGTTAGAGTGTTGGACTAGTAACCAGCAGGTAGTCTAGTGGTTAGAGTGTTGGACTAATAACCAGCAGGTAGCCTAGTGGTTCGAGTGTTGGACTAGTAACCAGCAGGTAGCCTAGTGGTTAGAGTGTTGGACTAGTAACCAGCTGGTAGCCTAGTGGTTAGAGTGTTGGACTAGTAACCAGTAGGTAGCCTAAGGGTTAGAGAGTTGGACTAGTAACCAGCAGGTAGCCTAGGGATTAGAGAGTTGGACTAGTAACCAGTAGGTAGCCTAGTGGTTAGAGTGTTGGACTAGTAACCAGCAGGTAGTCTAGTGGTTAGAGTGTTGGACTAATAACCAGCAGGTAGCCTAGTGGTTAGAGTGTTGGACTAGTAACCAGCAGGTAGCCTAGTGGTTAGTGTTGGACTAGTAACCAGCTGGTAGCCTAGTGGTTAGAGTGTTGGACTAGTAACCAGTAGGTAGCCTAGTGGTTAGAGCGTTGGACTAGTAACCAGCAGGTAGCCTAGTGGTTAGAGTGTTGGACTAGTAACCAGCAGGTAGCCTAGTGGTTAGCGTGTTGGACTAGTAACCAGCAGGTAGCCTAGTGGTTAGAGTGTTGGACTAGTAACCAGCAGGTAGCCTAGTGGTTAGCGTGTTGGACTAGTAACCAGCAGGTAGCCTAGTGGTTAGAGTGTTGGACTAGTAACCAGCAGGTAGCCTAGTGGTTAGTGTTGGACTAGTAACCAGCAGGTAGCCTAGTGGTTGGAGTGTTGGACTAGTAACCAGCAGGTAGCCTAGTGGTTATTGTTGGACTAGTAACCAGCAGGTAGCCTAGTGGTTAGAGTGTTGGACTAGTAACCAGCAGGTAGCCTAGTGGTTAGCGTGTTGGACTAGTAACCAGCAGGTAGCCTAGTGGTTAGAGTGTTGGACTAGTAACCAGCAGGTAGCCTAGTGGTTAGAGTGTTGGACTAGTAACCAGCAGGTAGCCTAGTGGTTAGCGTGTTGGACTAGTAACCAGCAGGTAGCCTAGTGGTTAGAGTGTTGGACTAGTAACCAGCAGGTAGCCTAGTGGTTAGTGTTGGACTAGTAACCAGCAGGTAGCCTAGTGGTTAGAGTGTTGGGCCAGTAACCAGCAGGTAGTCTAGTGGTTAGAGTGTTGGACTAGTAACCAGCAGGTAGCCTAGTGGTTGGAGTGTTGGACTAGTAACCAGCAGGTAGCCTAGTGGTTATTGTTGGACTAGTAACCACCAGGTAGCCTAGTGGTTAGAGTGTTGGACTAGTAACCAGCAGGTAGCCTAGTGGTTAGTGTTGGACTAGTAACCAGCAGGTAGCCTAGTGGTTAGAGTGTTGGACTAGTAACCAGCAGGTAGCCTAGTGGTTAGAGTGTTGGACTAGTAACCAGCAGGTAGCCTAGTGGTTAGAGTGTTGGACTAGTAACCAGCAGGTAGCCTAGTGGTTAGAGTGTTGGACTAGTAACCAGCAGGTAGCCTAGTGGTTAGAGTGTTGGACTAGTAACCAGCAGGTAGCCTAGTGGTTAGAGTGTTGGACTAGTAACCAGCAGGTAGCCTAGTGGTTGGAGTGTTGGACTAGTAACCAGCAGGTAGCCTAGTGGTTATTGTTGGACTAGTAACCAGCAGGTAGCCTAGTGGTTAGAGTGTTGGACTAGTAACCAGCAGGTAGCCTAATGGTTGGAGTGTTGGACTAGTAACCAGCAGGTAGCCTAGTGGTTAGTGTTGGACTAGTAACCAGCAGGTAGCCTAGTGGTTAGAGTGTTGGACTAGTAACCAGTAGGTAGCCTAGTGGTTAGTGTTGGACTAGTAACCAGCAGGTAGCCTAGTGGTTAGAGTGTTGGACTAGTAAACAGTAGGTAGCCTAGGGGTTAGAGAGTTGGACTAGTAACCAGCAGGTAGCCTAGGGATTAGAGAGTTGGACTAGTAACCAGTAGGTAGCCTAGTGGTTAGAGTGTTGGACTAGTAACCAGCAGGTAGTCTAGTGGTTAGAGTGTTGGACTAATAACCAGCAGGTAGCCTAGTGGTTAGAGTGTTGGACTAGTAACCAGCAGGTAGCCTAGTGGTTAGAGTGTTGGACTAGTAACCAGCTGGTAGCCTAGTGGTTAGAGTGTTGGACTAGTAACCAGTAGGTAGCCTAAGGGTTAGAGAGTTGGATTAGTAACCAGCAGGTAGCCTAGGGATTAGAGAGTTGGACTAGTAACCAGTAGGTTGCCTAGTGGTTAGAGTGTTGGACTAGTAACCAGCAGGTAGTCTAGTGGTTAGAGTGTTGGACTAATAACCAGCAGGTAGCCTAGTGGTTAGAGTGTTGGACTAGTAACCAGCAGGTAGCCTAGTGGTTAGTGGTGGACTAGTAACCAGCTGGTAGCCTAGTGGTTAGAGTGTTGGACTAGTAACCAGTAGGTAGCCTAGTGGTTAGAGAGTTGGACTAGTAACCAGCAGGTAGCCTAGGGATTAGAGAGTTGGACTAGTAACCAGCAGGTAGCCTAGTGGTTAGAGTGTTGGACTAGTAACCAGCAGGTAGCCTAGTGGTTAGAGTGTTGGACTAGTAACCAGCAGGTAGCCTAGTGGTTAGCGTGTTGGACTAGTAACCAGCAGGTAGACTAGTGGTCAGAGCGTTGGGCCAGTAACCAGCAGATATCCTAGTGGTTAGAGCGTTGGACTATAACCAGCAGGTATCCTAGTGGTTAGAGCGTTGGACTAGTAACCAGCAGGTAGCCTAGTGGTTAGAGTGTTGGACTAGTAACCAGCAGGTAGCCTAGTGGTTAGCGTGTTGGACTAGTAACCAGCAGGTAGCCTAGTGGTTAGAGTGTTGGACTAGTAACCAGCAGGTAGCCTAGTGGTTAGAGTGCTGGACTAGTAACTAGCAGGTAGCCTAGTGGTTAGCGTGTTGGACTAGTAACCAGCAGGTAGCCTAGTGGTTAGAGTGTTGGACTAGTAACCAGCAGGTAGCCTAGTGGTTAGAGTGTTGGACTAGTAACCAGCAGGTAGCCTAGTGGTTAGAGTGTTGGGCCAGTAACCAGCAGGTAGTCTAGTGGTTGGAGTGTTGGACTAGTAACCAGCAGGTAGCCTAGTGGTTAGAGTGTTGGACTAGTAACCAGCAGGTAGCCTAGTGGTTAGAGTGTTGGACTAGTAACCAGCAGGTAGCCTAGTGGTTAGAGTGTTGGACTAGTAACCAGCAGGTAGCCTAGTGGTTAGAGTGCTGGACTAGTAACCAGCAGGTAGCCTAGTGGTTAGAGTGCTGGACTAGTAACTAGCAGGTAGCCTAGTGGTTAGCGTGTTGGACTAGTAACCAGCAGGTAGCCTAGTGGTTAGAGTGTTGGACTAGTAACCAGCAGGTAGCCTAGTGGTTAGAGTGTTGGACTAGTAACCAGCAGGTAGCCTAGTGGTTAGAGTGTTGGACTAGTAACCAGCAGGTAGCCTAGTGGTTAGAGTGTTGGACTAGTAACCAGCAGGTAGCCTAATGGTTAGAGTGTTGGGCCAGTAACCAGCAGGTAGTCTAGGGGTTAGAGTGTTGAACTAGTAACCAGCAGGTAGCCTAGTGGTTAGTGATGGACTAGTAACCAGCTGGTAGCCTAGTGGTTAGAGTGTTGGACTAGTAACCAGCAGGTAGCCTAGGGATTAGAGAGTTGGACTAGTAACCAGTACGTAGCCTAGTGGTTAGAGTGTTGGACTAGTAAACAGTAGGTAGCCTAGGGGTTAGAGAGTTGGACTAGTAACCAGCAGGTAGCCTAGGGATTAGAGAGTTGGACTAGTAACCAGTAGGTAGCCTAGTGGTTAGAGTGTTGGACTAGTAACCAGCAGGTAGTCTAGTGGTTAGAGTGTTGGACTAATAACCAGCAGGTAGCCTAGTGGTTAGAGTGTTGGACTAGTAACCAGCAGGTAGCCTAGTGGTTAGAGTGTTGGACTAGTAACCAGCTGGTAGCCTAGTGGTTAGAGTGTTGGACTAGTAACCAGTAGGTAGCCTAAGGGTTAGAGAGTTGGACTAGTAACCAGCAGGTAGCCTAGGGATTAGAGAGTTGGACTAGTAACCAGTAGGTAGCCTAGTGGTTAGAGTGTTGGACTAGTAACCAGCAGGTAGTCTAGTGGTTAGAGTGTTGGACTAATAACCAGCAGGTAGCCTAGTGGTTAGAGTGTTGGACTAGTAACCAGCAGGTAGCCTAGTGGTTAGTGTTGGACTAGTAACCAGCTGGTAGCCTAGTGGTTAGAGTGTTGGACTAGTAACCAGTAGGTAGCCTAGTGGTTAGAGAGTTGGACTAGTAACCAGCAGGTAGCCTAGGGATTAGAGAGTTGGACTAGTAACCAGCAGGTAGCCTAGTGGTTAGAGTGTTGGACTAGTAACCAGCAGGTAGCCTAGTGGTTAGAGTGTTGGACTAGTAACCAGCAGGTAGCCTAGTGGTTAGCGTGTTGGACTAGTAACCAGCAGGTAGACTAGTGGTTAGAGCGTTGGGCCAGTAACCAGCAGATATCCTAGTGGTTAGAGCGTTGGACTATAACCAGCAGGTATCCTAGTGGTTAGAGCGTTGGACTAGTAACCAGCAGGTAGCCTGGTGGTTAGAGTGTTGGACTAGTAACCAGCAGGTAGCCTAGTGGTTAGCGTGTTGGACTAGTAACCAGCAGGTAGCCTAGTGGTTAGAGTGTTGGACTAGTAACCAGCAGGTAGCCTAGTGGTTAGAGTGCTGGACTAGTAACCAGCAGGTAGCCTAGTGGTTAGCGTGTTGGACTAGTAACCAGCAGGTAGCCTAGTGGTTAGAGTGTTGGACTAGTAACCAGCAGGTAGCCTAGTGGTTAGAGTGTTGGACTAGTAACCAGCAGGTAGCCTAGTGGTTAGAGTGTTGGGCCAGTAACCAGCAGGTAGTCTAGTGGTTGGAGTGTTGGACTAGTAACCAGCAGGTAGCCTAGTGGTTAGAGTGTTGGACTAGTAACCAGCAGGTAGCCTAGTGGTTAGAGTGTTGGACTAGTAACCAGCAGGTAGCCTAATGGTTAGAGTGTTGGGCCAGTAACCAGCAGGTAGTCTAGTGGTTAGAGTGTTGGACTAGTAACCAGCAGGTAGCCTAGTGGTTAGTGTTGGACAAGTAACCAGCTGGTAGCCTAGTGGTTAGAGTGTTGGACTAGTAACCAGTAGGTAGCCTAGTGGTTAGAGTGTTGGACTAGTAACCAGCAGGTAGCCTAGTGGTTAGAGTGCTGGACTAGTAACCAGCAGGTAGCCTAGTGGTTAGCGTGTTGGACTAGTAATCAGCAGGTAGCCTAGTGGTTAGAGTGTTGGACTAGTAACCAGCAGGTAGCCTAGTGGTTAGAGTGTTGGGCCAGTAACCAGCAGGTAGTCTAGTGGTTGGAGTGTTGGACTAGTAACCAGCAGGTAGCCTAGTGGTTAGAGTGTTGGGCCAGTAACCAGCAGGTAGTCTAGGGGTTAGAGTGTTGAACTAGTAACCAGCAGGTAGCCTAGTGGTTAGTGTTGGACTAGTAACCAGCTGGTAGCCTAGTGGTTAGAGTGTTGGACTAGTAACCAGCAGGTAGCCTAGGGATTAGAGAGTTGGACTAGTAACCAGTACGTAGCCTAGTGGTTAGAGTGTTGGACTAGTAAACAGTAGGTAGCCTAGGGGTTAGAGAGTTGGACTAGTAACCAGCAGGTAGCCTAGGGATTAGAGAGTTGGACTAGTAACCAGTAGGTAGCCTAGTGGTTAGAGTGTTGGACTAGTAACCAGCAGGTAGTCTAGTGGTTAGAGTGTTGGACTAATAACCAGCAGGTAGCCTAGTGGTTAGAGTGTTGGACTAGTAACCAGCAGGTAGCCTAGTGGTTAGAGTGTTGGACTAGTAACCAGCTGGTAGCCTAGTGGTTAGAGTGTTGGACTAGTAACCAGTAGGTAGCCTAAGGGTTAGAGAGTTGGACTAGTAACCAGCAGGTAGCCTAGGGATTAGAGAGTTGGACTAGTAACCAGCAGGTAGTCTAGTGGTTAGAGTGTTGGACTAATAACCAGCAGGTAGCCTAGTGGTTAGAGTGTTGGACTAGTAACCAGCAGGTAGCCTAGTGGTTAGTGTTGGACTAGTAACCAGCTGGTAGCCTAGTGGTTAGAGTGTTGGACTAGTAACCAGTAGGTAGCCTAGTGGTTAGAGAGTTGGACTAGTAACCAGCAGGTAGCCTAGGGATTAGATAGTTGGACTAGTAACCAGCAGGTAGCCTAGTGGTTAGAGTGTTGGACTAGTAACCAGCAGGTAGCCTAGTGGTTAGAGTGTTGGACTAGTAACCAGCAGGTAGCCTAGTGGTTAGCGTGTTGGACTAGTAACCAGCAGGTAGACTAGTGGTTAGAGCGTTGGGCCAGTAACCAGCAGATATCCTAGTGGTTAGAGCGTTGGACTATAACCAGCAGGTATCCTAGTGGTTAGAGCGTTGGACTAGTAACCAGCAGGTAGCCTAGTGGTTAGAGTGTTGGACTAGTAACCAGCAGGTAGCCTAGTGGTTAGTGTGTTGGACTAGTAACCAGCAGGTAGCCTAGTGGTTAGAGTGTTGGACTAGTAACCAGCAGGTAGCCTAGTGGTTAGAGTGCTGGACTAGTAACCAGCAGGTAGCCTAGTGGTTAGCGTGTTGGACTAGTAACCAGCAGGTAGCCTAGTGGTTAGAGTGTTGGACTAGTAACCAGCAGGTAGCCTAGTGGTTAGAGTGTTGGACTAGTAACCAGCAGGTAGCCTAGTGGTTAGAGTGTTGGGCCAGTAACCAGCAGGTAGTCTAGTGGTTGGAGTGTTGGACTAGTAACCAGCAGGTAGCCTAGTGGTTAGAGTGTTGGACTAGTAACCAGCAGGTAGCCTAGTGGTTAGAGTGTTGGACTAGTAACCAGCAGGTAGCCTAATGGTTAGAGTGTTGGGCCAGTAACCAGCAGGTAGTCTAGTGGTTAGAGTGTTGGACTAGTAACCAGCAGGTAGCCTAGTGGTTAGTGTTGGACTAGTAACCAGCTGGTAGCCTAGTGGTTAGTGTTGGACTAGTAACCAGCTGGTAGCCTAGTGGTTAGAGTGTTGGACTAGTAACCAGTAGGTAGCCTAGTGGTTAGAGTGTTGGACTAGTAACCAGCAGGTAGCCTAGTGGTTAGAGTGCTGGACTAGTAACCAGCAGGTAGCCTAGTGGTTAGCGTGTTGGACTAGTAACCAGCAGGTAGCCTAGTGGTTAGAGTGTTGGACTAGTAACCAGCAGGTAGCCTAGTGGTTAGAGTGTTGGGCCAGTAACCAGCAGGTAGTCTAGTGGTTGGAGTGTTGGACTAGTAACCAGCAGGTAGCCTAGTGGTTAGAGTGTTGGACTAGTAACCAGCTGGTAGCCTAGTGGTTAGAGTGTTGGACTAGTAACCAGTAGGTAGCCTAAGGGTTAGAGAGTTGGACTAGTAACCAGCAGGTAGCCTAGGGATTAGAGAGTTGGACTAGTAACCAGCAGGTAGTCTAGTGGTTAGAGTGTTGGACTAATAACCAGCAGGTAGCCTAGTGGTTAGAGTGTTGGACTAGTAACCAGCAGGTAGCCTAGTGGTTAGTGTTGGACTAGTAACCAGCTGGTAGCCTAGTGGTTAGAGTGTTGGACTAGTAACCAGTAGGTAGCCTAGTGGTTAGAGAGTTGGACTAGTAACCAGCAGGTAGCCTAGGGATTAGATAGTTGGACTAGTAACCAGCAGGTAGCCTAGTGGTTAGAGTGTTGGACTAGTAACCAGCAGGTAGCCTAGTGGTTAGAGTGTTGGACTAGTAACCAGCAGGTAGCCTAGTGGTTAGCGTGTTGGACTAGTAACCAGCAGGTAGACTAGTGGTTAGAGCGTTGGGCCAGTAACCAGCAGATATCCTAGTGGTTAGAGCGTTGGACTATAACCAGCAGGTATCCTAGTGGTTAGAGCGTTGGACTAGTAACCAGCAGGTAGCCTAGTGGTTAGAGTGTTGGACTAGTAACCAGCAGGTAGCCTAGTGGTTAGTGTGTTGGACTAGTAACCAGCAGGTAGCCTAGTGGTTAGAGTGTTGGACTAGTAACCAGCAGGTAGCCTAGTGGTTAGAGTGCTGGACTAGTAACCAGCAGGTAGCCTAGTGGTTAGCGTGTTGGACTAGTAACCAGCAGGTAGCCTAGTGGTTAGAGTGTTGGACTAGTAACCAGCAGGTAGCCTAGTGGTTAGAGTGTTGGACTAGTAACCAGCAGGTAGCCTAGTGGTTAGAGTGTTGGGCCAGTAACCAGCAGGTAGTCTAGTGGTTGGAGTGTTGGACTAGTAACCAGCAGGTAGCCTAGTGGTTAGAGTGTTGGACTAGTAACCAGCAGGTAGCCTAGTGGTTAGAGTGTTGGACTAGTAACCAGCAGGTAGCCTAATGGTTAGAGTGTTGGGCCAGTAACCAGCAGGTAGTCTAGTGGTTAGAGTGTTGGACTAGTAACCAGCAGGTAGCCTAGTGGTTAGTGTTGGACTAGTAACCAGCTGGTAGCCTAGTGGTTAGTGTTGGACTAGTAACCAGCTGGTAGCCTAGTGGTTAGAGTGTTGGACTAGTAACCAGTAGGTAGCCTAGTGGTTAGAGTGTTGGACTAGTAACCAGCAGGTAGCCTAGTGGTTAGCGTGTTGGACTAGTAATCAGCAGGTAGCCTAGTGGTTAGAGTGTTGGACTAGTAACCAGCAGGTAGCCTAGTGGTTAGAGTGTTGGGCCAGTAACCAGCAGGTAGTCTAGTGGTTGGAGTGTTGGACTAGTAACCAGCAGGTAGCCTAGTGGTTAGAGTGTTGGGCCAGTAACCAGCAGGTAGTCTAGGGGTTAGAGTGTTGAACTAGTAACCAGCAGGTAGCCTAGTGGTTAGTGTTGGACTAGTAACCAGCTGGTAGCCTAGTGGTTAGAGTGTTGGACTAGTAACCAGCAGGTAGCCTAGGGATTAGAGAGTTGGACTAGTAACCAGTACGTAGCCTAGTGGTTAGAGTGTTGGACTAGTAAACAGTAGGTAGCCTAGGGGTTAGAGAGTTGGACTAGTAACCAGCAGGTAGCCTAGGGATTAGAGAGTTGGACTAGTAACCAGTAGGTAGCCTAGTGGTTAGAGTGTTGGACTAGTAACCAGCAGGTAGTCTAGTGGTTAGAGTGTTGGACTAATAACCAGCAGGTAGCCTAGTGGTTAGAGTGTTGGACTAGTAACCAGCAGGTAGCCTAGTGGTTAGAGTGTTGGACTAGTAACCAGCTGGTAGCCTAGTGGTTAGAGTGTTGGACTAGTAACCAGTAGGTAGCCTAAGGGTTAGAGAGTTGGACTAGTAACCAGCAGGTAGCCTAGGGATTAGAGAGTTGGACTAGTAACCAGCAGGTAGTCTAGTGGTTAGAGTGTTGGACTAATAACCAGCAGGTAGCCTAGTGGTTAGAGTGTTGGACTAGTAACCAGCAGGTAGCCTAGTGGTTAGTGTTGGACTAGTAACCAGCTGGTAGCCTAGTGGTTAGAGTGTTGGACTAGTAACCAGTAGGTAGCCTAGTGGTTAGAGAGTTGGACTAGTAACCAGCAGGTAGCCTAGGGATTAGATAGTTGGACTAGTAACCAGCAGGTAGCCTAGTGGTTAGAGTGTTGGACTAGTAACCAGCAGGTAGCCTAGTGGTTAGAGTGTTGGACTAGTAACCAGCAGGTAGCCTAGTGGTTAGCGTGTTGGACTAGTAACCAGCAGGTAGACTAGTGGTTAGAGCGTTGGGCCAGTAACCAGCAGATATCCTAGTGGTTAGAGCGTTGGACTATAACCAGCAGGTATCCTAGTGGTTAGAGCGTTGGACTAGTAACCAGCAGGTAGCCTAGTGGTTAGAGTGTTGGACTAGTAACCAGCAGGTAGCCTAGTGGTTAGTGTGTTGGACTAGTAACCAGCAGGTAGCCTAGTGGTTAGAGTGTTGGACTAGTAACCAGCAGGTAGCCTAGTGGTTAGAGTGCTGGACTAGTAACCAGCAGGTAGCCTAGTGGTTAGCGTGTTGGACTAGTAACCAGCAGGTAGCCTAGTGGTTAGAGTGTTGGACTAGTAACCAGCAGGTAGCCTAGTGGTTAGAGTGTTGGACTAGTAACCAGCAGGTAGCCTAGTGGTTAGAGTGTTGGGCCAGTAACCAGCAGGTAGTCTAGTGGTTGGAGTGTTGGACTAGTAACCAGCAGGTAGCCTAGTGGTTAGAGTGTTGGACTAGTAACCAGCAGGTAGCCTAGTGGTTAGAGTGTTGGACTAGTAACCAGCAGGTAGCCTAATGGTTAGAGTGTTGGGCCAGTAACCAGCAGGTAGTCTAGTGGTTAGAGTGTTGGACTAGTAACCAGCAGGTAGCCTAGTGGTTAGTGTTGGACTAGTAACCAGCTGGTAGCCTAGTGGTTAGTGTTGGACTAGTAACCAGCTGGTAGCCTAGTGGTTAGAGTGTTGGACTAGTAACCAGTAGGTAGCCTAGTGGTTAGAGTGTTGGACTAGTAACCAGCAGGTAGCCTAGTGGTTAGAGTGCTGGACTAGTAACCAGCAGGTAGCCTAGTGGTTAGCGTGTTGGACTAGTAACCAGCAGGTAGCCTAGTGGTTAGAGTGTTGGACTAGTAACCAGCAGGTAGCCTAGTGGTTAGAGTGTTGGGCCAGTAACCAGCAGGTAGTCTAGTGGTTGGAGTGTTGGACTAGTAACCAGCAGGTAGCCTAGTGGTTAGAGTGTTGGACTAGTAACCAGCTGGTAGCCTAGTGGTTAGAGTGTTGGACTAGTAACCAGTAGGTAGCCTAAGGGTTAGAGAGTTGGACTAGTAACCAGCAGGTAGCCTAGGGATTAGAGAGTTGGACTAGTAACCAGCAGGTAGTCTAGTGGTTAGAGTGTTGGACTAATAACCAGCAGGTAGCCTAGTGGTTAGAGTGTTGGACTAGTAACCAGCAGGTAGCCTAGTGGTTAGTGTTGGACTAGTAACCAGCTGGTAGCCTAGTGGTTAGAGTGTTGGACTAGTAACCAGTAGGTAGCCTAGTGGTTAGAGAGTTGGACTAGTAACCAGCAGGTAGCCTAGGGATTAGATAGTTGGACTAGTAACCAGCAGGTAGCCTAGTGGTTAGAGTGTTGGACTAGTAACCAGCAGGTAGCCTAGTGGTTAGAGTGTTGGACTAGTAACCAGCAGGTAGCCTAGTGGTTAGCGTGTTGGACTAGTAACCAGCAGGTAGACTAGTGGTTAGAGCGTTGGGCCAGTAACCAGCAGATATCCTAGTGGTTAGAGCGTTGGACTATAACCAGCAGGTATCCTAGTGGTTAGAGCGTTGGACTAGTAACCAGCAGGTAGCCTAGTGGTTAGAGTGTTGGACTAGTAACCAGCAGGTAGCCTAGTGGTTAGTGTGTTGGACTAGTAACCAGCAGGTAGCCTAGTGGTTAGAGTGTTGGACTAGTAACCAGCAGGTAGCCTAGTGGTTAGAGTGCTGGACTAGTAACCAGCAGGTAGCCTAGTGGTTAGCGTGTTGGACTAGTAACCAGCAGGTAGCCTAGTGGTTAGAGTGTTGGACTAGTAACCAGCAGGTAGCCTAGTGGTTAGAGTGTTGGACTAGTAACCAGCAGGTAGCCTAGTGGTTAGAGTGTTGGGCCAGTAACCAGCAGGTAGTCTAGTGGTTGGAGTGTTGGACTAGTAACCAGCAGGTAGCCTAGTGGTTAGAGTGTTGGACTAGTAACCAGCAGGTAGCCTAGTGGTTAGAGTGTTGGACTAGTAACCAGCAGGTAGCCTAATGGTTAGAGTGTTGGGCCAGTAACCAGCAGGTAGTCTAGTGGTTAGAGTGTTGGACTAGTAACCAGCAGGTAGCCTAGTGGTTAGTGTTGGACTAGTAACCAGCTGGTAGCCTAGTGGTTAGTGTTGGACTAGTAACCAGCTGGTAGCCTAGTGGTTAGAGTGTTGGACTAGTAACCAGTAGGTAGCCTAGTGGTTAGAGTGTTGGACTAGTAACCAGCAGGTAGCCTAGTGGTTAGAGTGCTGGACTAGTAACCAGCAGGTAGCCTAGTGGTTAGCGTGTTGGACTAGTAACCAGCAGGTAGCCTAGTGGTTAGAGTGTTGGACTAGTAACCAGCAGGTAGCCTAGTGGTTAGAGTGTTGGGCCAGTAACCAGCAGGTAGTCTAGTGGTTGGAGTGTTGGACTAGTAACCAGCAGGTAGCCTAGTGGTTAGAGTGTTGGACTAGTGACCAGCAGGTAGCCTAGTGGTTAGAGTGTTGGACTAGTAACCAGCAGGTAGCCTAATGGTTAGAGTGTTGGGCCAGTAACCAGCAGGTAGTCTAGGGGTTAGAGTGTTGAACTAGTAACCAGCAGGTAGCCTAGTGGTTAGTGTTGGACTAGTAACCAGCTGGTAGCCTAGTGGTTAGAGTGTTGGACTAGTAACCAGCAGGTAGCCTAGGGATTAGAGAGTTGGACTAGTAACCAGTACGTAGCCTAGTGGTTAGAGTGTTGGACTAGTAACCAGCAGGTAGCCTAGGGGTTAGAGAGTTGGACTAGTAACCAGTAGGTAGCCTAGTGGTTAGAGCGTTGGACTAGTAACTGAAAGGTTGCTAGATCAAATCCCAGAGCTGACAAGGTAAAAATCTGTCGCCTTGTAACCGTATCTGGTTTTACTACAGTACCCATAATGCCTTGTGACCGTATCTGGTTTTACTACAGTACCCATAATGACTTGTAACTGTATCTGGTTTTACTGCAGTACCCATAATGCCTTGTAACAGTATCTGGTTTTATCTAACAAGTGGAGGAATCTGATTGTGATTGCATACATTATGTTCATAAACTGTAATACACTACTAGTATTAGGATAACATACATTATGTTCATAAACTGTAATACACTACTAGTATTAGGATAACATACATTATGTTCATAAACTGTAATACACTACTAGTATTAGGATAACATACATTATGTTCATAAACTGTAATACACTACTAGTATTAGGATAACATACATTATGTTCATAAACTGTAATACACTACTAGTATTAGGATAACATACATTATGTTCATAAACTGTAATACACTACTAGTATTAGGATAACAAGCATTTTACCAAGTATGCATAGGATTATCTTAATCTAAACTGCATTCATGTACAATTATTGAGCTTGTAATTCAATATAAATGAACGCTGGACTTTGATTTAGAAACCCACCTCTGAAGATATTCTTTCCAACCACACTTCCTCCTCATCGGTAAAATCCATTGCGGGACTGGAATCGGGAAAAAACACATACATTAGAGTAATGGGATACATAACATGACAGCAGCACCATTTCGGATAACGATTTGCAAAAACGAAACTATGCTATTGTTTTAGCTAATAGCATAGCACAGAATATTGCACATAACTGTTAAATGGGCTTTTTTTTTTTTGCAATCGCAATACTAAATATATTGTTAGAACTGAACGGCAAATCGAGATCAGTCAATAACATTTAATTGTTGCAGAAAACAAATCACTTGCCTGATTGAACGAAGCTCGTTCGAACCGGGGATATTACCGGGGATATTACACATCAACATCGAACAGATGACTTCTAAACACTTTTCTTTCAATCGCGGAGGCACATTATCGAAGCAATAAACTGTTTGAGAATAAACAAAAATCGCATCTTTTGCAAACGAAAAAAAGGTTAGCAACAGGGGTGCGGCTCGTGCGAAATAGCTCCGTTGTTGTTGTAGTAAGAGACAACAAATGAAAGTAAAAGTAAATGCCAGCTGATTAGTCTACTGGATCTGTCTGTGTGTTGACAACTGCACCTTGTCTACAAAGTGGCACTAAGGCAAGAGAAAGTCACACATGCACATAAATGGATGTGTTTCTGTTAAATGACAATTCTTCCCAACCATATCAGTGCTGCACAGCACAATTCAATAACGGACCATTATTTCGAGGAAAGTATCGTTTACTGGCTCTAGAAAAAGACAACTGTGTTTTCTATCTAGTGACCGGAGGGGGCAGCCAAGGTAGTCTATTTTACATAATGTGTTCTTGTAAATCACCTGTTCTTAACCACGTGCCAGACAGTGATATTTTGTATTGACCAGAGTGTGGTATGGTATCAATACCACAGCATTTCTTTTTATTTACATCCAATGCATAAAATAGACAATGTAAGAGTTCATATTTTATTAACATTTAGAAAGCTATTAATATTATTAACAGTTATTTAATGTCAATAAAACAGCCTCCAACTGTTTAGCAGTGAATTCAACCTGCTCCAATTTGATCATGTTAAATCCTTTCTTCTGTTGCCCTATCTACTGTAAACCAATGAGGAGATAAAGGCAACATGGTATAAGCAGAGGTCATCACCTGTAACATTTCTACATGCAGATAATCGACAGACAATCGACAGTATCATCATGCGTTTCACATTCTGACCAGAGAGGACGTGATATGTTCCATTGACAGGAGGACAGCCAATAATTGTTATCTAACCAATAGTATCATCTTTTACTAAAAGATGTAAACAGAATTAAGATGTGATTTCAGAGAAGGGGGAACAAATACAGTTGAAGAAATAGAGACACAGGAGCACATAAGACAAGGCCAGACTCTGGTACCTCTGGTGTCTCTGGTATCTCTGGTACCTCTGGTACCTCTGGTGTCTCTGGTGTCTCTGGTATCTCTGGTACCTCTGGTACCTCTGGTGTCTCTGGTATCTCTGGTGTCTCTGGTGTCTCTGGTGTCTCTGGTATCTCTGGTATCTCCCAACCCTCAACTCTTTGAGATGCGGTTCAGGTGTCGGCCGGGCGGGTTAGCATGTGCCTATGAGAGGCCTGTTGGAAAAAATCGATACAATCATCAACTTCGTGTCACATTCACCACGGTCTCCTCATGGGGGGGAGGGCAATGTTCCTCTCTCCCCCCTGGTTCCTGGTTCCTCTCTAGGTTTCTTCCTAGGTTCAGGCCTTTCTAGGGAGTTTTTCCTAGCCACCGTGCTTCTACACCTGCATTGCTTGCTGTTTGGGGTTTTAGGCTGGGTTTCTGTACAGCACTTTGAGATATCAGCTGATGTACGAAGGGCTGTATAAATACATTTGATTTGTTAATTTGGCAACAAAACAGTGACTGAAGTATTTGTCAAACACATTTTTCAGTGGCAATTGACGAGACTATAACTGACTAAAGAGACCCAGAAGAAACTATAACTTGCAAAAATGGTTTTCCATTTCAGTTGACTAAAACAAGACAAAATTATAGATGCTGGCCTTCTAGGCAGAGTTGCAAAGAAAAAGCCATATCTCAGACTGGCCAATAAAAATAAATGATTAAGATGGGCAAAAGAACACAGACAGCATCCGGGAGAAGGCCAGCATCCCGGAGTCGCCTCTTCACTGTTGACGTTGAGAGTGGACAGAGGAACTCTACCTAGAAGGCCAGCATCCCGGAGTCGCCTCTTCACTGTTGACGTTGAGACTGGTGTTTTGTGGGTACTATTTAATGAAGCTGCCAGTTGAGGACTTGTGAAGCGTCTGTTTCTCAAACTAGACACGAATGTACTTATGCTCAGTTGTGCACCGGGGCCTCCCACTCCTCTTTCTATTCTGGTTAGGGCCAGTTTGCGCTGTTCTGTGAAGGGAGTAGTACACAGCGTTGTACGAGATCTTTACTTTCTTGGCAATTTATTGCATGTAATAGCCTTCATTTCTCAGAACAAGAATAGACTGACGAGTTTCAGAAGAAAGTTCTTTTGAAAGTGCTTTTGGCCATTTTGAGCCTGTAATTGAGCCCGTGCTTCTACACCTGAATTGCTTGCTGTTTGGGGTTTTAGGTTGGGTTTCTGTACAGCACTTAGTGACATCTGCTGATGTACGAAGGGCTATATAAATATATTTGATTTGATAATTGAACCCACAAATGCTGACGCTCCAGATACTCAACTAGTCTAAAGAAGGACAGTTTTATTGCTTCTTTAATCAGGACAGTTTTCAGCTGTGCTAACATAATTGCAAAAGGGTTTTCTAATGATCAATTAGCCTTTAAAAATTATAAACTTGGATTAGCTAACACAACGTGCCATTGGAACACAGGAGTGATGGTTGCTGATAATGGGCCTATGTATGCCTATGTAGATATTCCATTAAAAATCAGCCGTTTCAAGCTACAATAGTCATTTACAACATTAACAATGTCTACACTGTATTTCTGATCACTTTGATGTCATTTTAATGGACAAAAAAAAAGTTTTTCTTTCAAAAACAAGGACATTTTTAACTGACCCCAAACTTTTGAACGGTAGTGTGTATATATATATATATATATATATATATTTCAAGAACTTTGAAAGTTTCTTCATATGCAGTTGCAAAAACCATCAAGCGCTATGATGAAACTGGCTCTCATGAGGACCACCACAGGAAAGATATTATTTTTATGAGGAACTCGGTTTTGAACTTACTCTTGAAAGTTGTAATAGTTGAATGCACAAGGTGCAGTGTTGGGTCGTGCTTCATCAGTTCCTCTTGTCAGTCACCTTAGAGAGCTGTTTATCACTTGTATGTCCAGATCAACATGTCAGCTAAACATTTTGTTGTTTTAAAAGATTTAGCCCATAGATATTGTTGTAATTTTTTGTCACTCAAATATCACATGAATATACATTAGACATGCGAAAATGTATACAATTACAGGAACTATACTTTAAACCTGCAACATCCTCTCCACCAACAAGAGGGGTGCTGGAAGGGAAGCCCTGAACCTAAACTGTCAGATATTTGTTTCCCATGTTCAGCCAATTTGAACAAATAAGTCCTAAAGACGCTCTTCTCTAGTTGCACCACACGGTGGCACTGTCTGTCTGCATTTCTGGCAGTTGATAAACCCACACTTCAGAAGGCTTTCAGAAATGGTCTTACCTGACAAAGGGGAAGTTGACGCGAATTGGTAGCTAGATGGAGAGGAGCAGGGAGGAGCAGAGGGGAATTAGAGAGGAGCAGAGAGGAATTAGAGAGGAGAATAGGGGAATTAGAGAGGAGCAGGGAGGAGCAGAGGGGAATTAGAGAGGAGCAGAGGGGAATTAGAGAGGAGCAGAGGGGAATTAGAGAGGAATTAGAGAGAAATTAGAGAGGAGAAGAGAGGATTTAGAGAGGAATTAGAGAGGAGTAGAGAGGAATTAGAAAGGAGCAGATGGGAATTAGAGAGGAGCAGGGAGGAATTAGAGAGGAGCAGGGAGGAATTAGAGAGGAGAAGAGAGGAATTAGAGAGGAGAATAGGGGAATTAGAGAGGAATTAGAGAGGAATTAGAGAGGAGAAGAGAGGATTTAGAGAGGAATTAGAGAGGAGCAGAGAGGAATTAGAAAGGAGCAGATGGGAATTAGAGAGGAGCAGGGAGGAATTAGAGAGGAGCAGGGAGGAATTAGAGAGGAGAAGAGATGAATTAGAGAGGAGAATAGGGGAATTAGAGAGGAGCAGGGAGGAGCAGAGGGGAATTAGAGAGGAGCAGAGGGGAATTAGAGAGGAGCAGAGGGGAATTCGAGAGGAGCAGAGAGGAATTAGAGAGGAGAAGAGAGGTTTTAGAGAGGAATTAGAAAGGAGCAGAGAGGAATTAGAAAGGAGCAGATGGGAATTAGAGAGGAGCAGATGGGAATTAGAGAGGAGCAGAGAGGAATTAGAGAGGAGCAGAGGGGAATTAGAGAGGAGCAGAGGGGAATTAGAGTGGAGCATTAGAGAGGAGCAGAGAAGAATTAGAGAGCAGAGGGGAATTAGAGAGGAGCAGAGAAGAATTAGAGAGCAGAGGGGAATTAGAGATGAGTAGAGAGGAATTAGAGATGAGCGGAGAGGAATTAGAGAGGAGCAGAGAGGAATTAGAGAAGAGCAGAGAGTCATTAGAGGGGAGCAGAAATGGATTAGAGAGGAGCAGAGGGGAATTAGAGAAGAGCAGAGGGGAGTTAGAGAGGAGCAGATGGGAATTAGAGAGGAGCAGAGAGGAATTAGAGCGGAGCAGAGATACATTAGAGAGGAGCAGAGAGGGATTAGAGATGAGCATGGAGGAGCAGAGGGGAATTAGAGAGGAGCAGAGAGGAATTAGAGAGGAGCAGAGAGGAATTAGAGATGAACAGATAGGAATTAGAGAGGAGCAGAGAGGAATTAGAGAGGAGCAGAAAGGAGCAGAGGGGAATTAGAGAGGAGCAGAGAGGAATTATAGAGGAGCATAGAGTAATTAGAGTGGAGCAGAGAGGAATTAGAGATGAACAGAGAGGAATTAGAGAGGAGCTAGAGAGGAGCAGAGAGGAATTAGAAAGGAGCAGATGGGAATTAGAGAGGAGCAGAGGGGAATTAGAGAAGAGCAGGGAGTATTTAGAGAGGAGCAGAGAGGAGCAGAGAGGGATTAGAGAGAAGCAGAGAGGAGCAGAGAGGGATTAGAGAGGAGCAGAGAGAAATTAGAGTGGAGCAGAGAAGAATTAGAGATGAACAGAGAGGAATTAGAGAGGAGCATAGAGGAATTAGAGAGGAGCAGAGAGGAATTAGAGAGTAGCAGAGAGGAATTAGAGGGGAGCAGAGGGGCATTACAGAGGAGCAGAGAGAAATTAGAGAGGAGCAGAGAGGAATTAGAGAGGAATAAGAAAGGAGCAGAGAGGAATTAGAGACGAACAGAGAGGAATTAGAGGAGCAGAGAGACATTAGAGAGGAGCAGAGAGGGATTAGAGAGGAGCAGAGGGGAAATAGAGAGGAACAGAGGGGAATTAGAGAGGACAATAGAGGAATTAGAGAGGACCATAGAGGAATTAGAGAGCAGAAGAGAGGAATTAGACAGGAGCAGAGAGTAATTAGAGAGGAACAGTGGGGAATTAGAGAGGAGCAGAGAATAATTAGAGAGGAGCAGAGTGGAATTAGAGAGGAGCAGAGAGGCATTAGAGTGGAGCAGTGGGGAATTAGAACAGAGCAGAGGGGAATTAGAGAGGAGCAGAGGGGAATTAGAGAGGAGCAGAGGGGAATTAGAGAGGTGCAGAGGGGCATTAGAGAAGAGCAGTGAGGAGCAGAGGGGAATTAGAGAGGAATTAGAGAGGAACAGAGGGGAATTAGAGGTGAGCAGAGGGTAGCAGAGAGGAGCAGAGGGGAATTAGTGAGGAGCAGAGGGGAGCAGAGAGGAATTAGAGAGGAACAGAGAGGAATTAGAGAGGAGCAGAGAGGGATTAGAGAGGAGCAGAGAGGAATTAGAGAGGAGCAGAGAGTAATTTGAGAGGAGCATAGAGGAGCAGAGAGGAATTAGAGAGGAGCAGAGAGGGATTAGAGAGGAGCAGAGAGGAATTCGAGAGGAGCAGAGAGGAATTTGAGAGGAGCAGAGAGGCAAAGTAAATATAAAACCCAATATGCATCAGTTTGAAAGATTTGACTGAGTTACAGATCATAACGAAATCCGTCAATTGAAAAACATTAAATAGACCCTAATCTATTCATTTAACATAACTGGGAATACAGATATGGATCTGTTGATCAGCTTCTTTATATGCCACACCTGTCAAGCGGATGGATTATCTCTACACTAACAGGGATGTAAAAAAAACAACATTTGAGAGAAATAAGTGGTGTGTTTGAATTGGTTAAACAGCTGTAACTCAGCCAGCAGTAACTCAGCCAGCACTAACAGCCAGCACGAACTCAGCCAGCAGTAACTCAGCCAGCACTAACAGCCAGCAGTAACTCAGCCAGCAGTAACTCAGCCAGCACTAACAGCCAGCAGTAACTCAGCCAGCAGTAACTAAGCCAACACTAACAGCCAGCACGAACTCAGCCAGCAGTAATTTAGCCAGCACTAACAGCCAGCACTAACAGCCAGCACAAACTCAGCCAGCAGTAACTCAGCCAGCACTAACAGCCAGCACGAACTCAGCCAGCAGTAACTCAGCCAGCACGAACTCAGCCAGCAGTAACTCAGCCAGCAGTAACTCAGCCAGCAGTATCTCAGCCAGCACTAACAGCAAGCACTAACAGCCAGCACAAACTCATTCAGCACTAACAGCCAGCACTAACAGCCAGCACGAACTCAGCCTGCACTAACAGCCAGCACGAAATCAGCCAGCACTAATAGCCAGCACGAACTCAGCCAGCAGTAACTCAGCCAGCACTAACAGCCAGCAGTAACTCAGCCAGCAGTAACTCAGCCAGCACTAACAGCCAGCACGAACTCAGCCAGCACTAATAGCCAGCACGAACTCAGCCAGCAGTAACTCAGCCAGCACTAACAGCCAGCAGTAACTCAGCCAGCAGTAACTCAGCCAGCACTAACAGCCAGCACGAACTCAGCCAGCAGTAACTCAGCCAGCACTAACAGCCAGCACAAACTCAGCCAGCACGAACTCAGCCAGACAGGATTACCTGTAGATGAGGATGGGGGAGAGTGATTTATCAATTGTTTCATCCAGGAGAGAGGTTTCACCCGAGCAGGGATTCAACATCATTCCTGAAGTAAAATATACAAAAATAATTATTACAAAATAAAAAATGAGTCAATAAATCAGGTCTGCACAATATGTGCAGGGTAACGTCAATGAATGTGTGGTAGATAAGACAGAGGTAGTAGGCCTTAGCCAGCCCTAAGACAGAGATAGACCTTAGCCAGCCCTAAGACAGAGATAGGCCTTAGCCAGCCCTAAGACAGAGATAGGCCTTAGCCAGCCCTAAGACAGAGATAGGCCTTAGCCAGCCCTAAGACAGAGATAGACCTTAGCCAGCCCTAAGACAGAGATAGACCTTAGCCAGCCCTAAGACAGAGATAGGCCTTAGCCAGCCCTAAGACAGAGATAGACCTTAGCCAGCCCTAAGACAGAGATAGGCCTTAGCCAGCCCTAAGACAGAGATAGACCTTAGCCAGCCCTAAGACAGAGATAGACCTTAGCCAGCCCTAAGACAGAGATAGGCCTTAGCCAGCCCTAAGACAGAGATAGGCCTTAGCCAGCCCTAAGACAGAGATAGACCTTAGCCAGCCCTAAGACAGAGATAGGCCTTAGCCAGCCCTAAGACAGAGATAGGCCTTAGCCAGCCCTAAGACAGAGATAGACCTTAGCCAGCCCTAAGACAGAGATAGGCCTTAGCCAGCCCTAAGACAGAGATAGGCCTTAGCCAGCCCTAAGACAGAGATAGACCTTAGCCAGCCCTAAGACAGAGATAGACCTTAGCCAGCCCTAAGACAGAGATAGGCCTTAGCCAGCCCTAAGACAGAGATAGACCTTAGCCAGCCCTAAGACAGAGATAGACCTTAGCCAGCCCTAAGACAGAGATAGGCCTTAGCCAGCCCTAAGACAGAGATAGGCCTTAGCCAGCCCTAAGACAGAGATAGACCTTAGCCAGCCCTAAGACAGAGATAGGCCTTAGCCAGCCCTAAGACAGAGATAGGCCTTAGCCAGCCCTAAGACAGAGATAGGCCTTAGCCAGCCCTAAGACAGAGATAGACCTTAGCCAGCCCTAAGACAGAGATAGGCCTTAGCCAGCCCTAAGACAGAGATAGGCCTTAGCCAGCCCTAAGACAGAGATAAGACAGATGCCTAACATCATCACGTTTTCAATACAAGATGTATCAAACTGGCCATACTATTGATCAATTTACGCTGAACAGGCCAAAAATTTTCTTTAGCGATTTAGTTTGTTGTTTATCATTTTCCATTGACTTCTGCCTGAATCTTCAAGCTTGAATTACAGGAAGAGTCTCTTGATAGACTCATCTTTGATTCAAGAATCTCAGGTGAAAAAGTTATAAATGTTTTATTATTTTACCTTTATTTAACAAGTCAGTTAAGAACAAATTCTTAATTACAATGACGGCCTACCCCATCCAAACCCTAACCCGGACGAGGCTTGGCCAATTGTGCGCGCCCTATGGGACTCCCAATCACAGCCGGTTGCGATACAGCCTGGAATCGAACCAGGGTCTGTAGAGACACATCTAGCACTGAGATGCAGTGCCTTAGACCGCTGTGATACAGCCTGGAATCGAACCAGGGTCTGTAGTGATGCCTCTAGCACTGAGATGCAGTGCCTTAGACCGCTGTGAAACAGCCTGGAATCGAACCAGGGTCTGTAGATGCAGTACCTTAGACATCTGCACCACTCGGCGGCCCAAAATGTACATGTACTGCCATGAAAATAAAATAAAACCCAAATAAATCCCTACTAACTTCTACCACACCCTGCCAACTCCCCCAACCCCATTAACCTCTATCTATATTATTCTGTAACACTCCACCCTTAGGATTGTTCAGCATATCAACAACCATTTCAACAGTAACATCTGTTACACCAAATATCTCTTTTGCCGTCTCCACAATAACCTTCAAACTGGCGTTTCTGCTTTCCACAACCGAGTCGTATTGATAACCTTACCAATAAAAGCTATGAAGTCAACTTGATTCATTATCAAAGTGTCCTTTGACAGCCTACATTCATGAGCACCAGATTTCTGAACAAGCCTCCAAACCACACCTCCAAATCACGCCTACAAACCATGCCTCCAAACCACGCCTCCAAACCAAGCCAGGACCATCAGAAACACTAACCCCGACAGCAGGTCCACTTAGTCCAGGAGCAGCCATGGAAACTCCTTCAGTCCTCACTGTAGTTCCACCAGTCTGTCTTACGCTCTCTGCATACGATTAAAACACTAAACTTTCATATTGCTCCCACATTCAACGTAATCATGTTCCCCTCCACACGTGTCACATCTCCTTTCTTTACACTGAACAGCTACATGTCACATTTTGTTTTGGCATTTAAAACACTGCAGTGGGGTTGGGACTCGTTATCTGACTTTAAAACTAAGGAATCCTCTCTGTACTTTTCCAGACTTAACCTTCTCAAACCTCAGCAGGACTGATATGCTTTCAGCAGGACTGACAGGCTTTCGGCAGGACTGACAGGCTTTCAGCAGGACTGACAGGCTTTCAGCAGGACTGACAGGCTTTCAGCAGGACTGACAGGCTTTCAGCACTCCCCTAGAGTTCACACACAACTCTATCCACCGAAACTACACACTGGCACACTTCCCACATCTTGGAATAAGATAAACGTGGCATCTGAAACATCGCAGTAGATTCGGCACAAAACTCTAACAGAATAACTGATATACATTCATAAAGTATTCAGACCACTTGACTTTTTCCATATTTTGTTACATTACAGACTTATTAGAAAATGGATTAAATAACTAAAAATATCCTCAGCATTCTACTGTTAAGGATTTCTTCCTCCTCTGAAGAGGTGTAGCAGGGATCGGACCAAAATGCAGCGTGGTTATTTCCATACATCTTTAATAAAGATGAAGATACAATACAAAACAAGAAACGTAACGTGAAAACCTAAAACAGCCTTTTTTTTTATTTTTTATAAAAAATAATTTATTATCATCAATACCATTCATTCTTTACAACTCATAATTTCCATACAAACTCAAATAGTGGTATTTTAATTTAAACTAAACAAAAACCCCAAACAAAACCTAAGGGGAGCATCTTCCCTCCCCGTCATCCTACAAACTACCTTTCCCTATCTCCCCGTCCCTAATCTATCCCCTTACAAATCTAAATGACACCCAGCCCTAAACCCCCCTTCCACCTCTCCCGGGCAGCATGCTGCCCCCACTTCCTCTCCTCCCTCTTCATCCTCCCCCTCAAATCTCCTTCCACCCTCCTCACTATCCCTTCCACCCCCCAATCTCTCCCTGTCTTCACCATGTTCTGCCTGGCTTCCCACAGCCCCCGTTTAAAGAGACTCATGAGAAGCCAGAGCAGAAACCTGTCCCTATCCGTCCCTCTCGCTCTCCCTACACCTCTCTCTAACCTGGCCCACGTCAATACAAAATCCCCCCTTACCAAACCTAACAACACCCGTGCCCTAGCCCATACTACTCCGGCAAAGGCACAGTCCCAAAAGACATGGCGCACAGTCTCCTCCCTGCCACAAGAAGATCTTGGACAGGTGGGGGATTGCACCAAACTATACCGGTACATGATGGCCTTTCTGACCTCCTCGTACAGGTGCCTGTGATCTAAACCTACTCGGGCAACTTCAACCTCAGGGTGCGCACGCAGCCACTTGGCCGCATGACCAAAGTGCCACGGCAGCTGTTCCGCCCGAGGACCCGTGTTAGACCACACCATTACGCTTCTCGCCTGATACGAGAAGAACACCCGCAGGAGGTAACCGGACGGGTGTATCACTGGATGAGCAAGCTCCGTTAACAAGAAAGAAACAAAAATTGCGTCCAGCTTGAGGGGGAAATGTGGTACCCCCCTACCTCCCTCCCCGATGGGACAAAGCATGCGTGCCCTGGCGACCCACTCGCACCTGCCACTCCACATGAACTGAAACACAAGCCTCACTAGAGGCCTCCTCAGACTAGCCGGCAATGGGTAGATGTACGCCAAATACAAAAGAGACGGCAACACATCCACCTTTAGAACCAGGACTTTGCCCATAAAAGACAAATACCTAGCCTTCCACATTGCTAGCTTCCTCTGTACCACTGCGATACGCATGTTCCAGTTTAGCGTCGCTGAGCCGGAGGTCTCAAAATGGACCCCGAGAATCCTCAGGGCCCCCTCACAGAGAGATAACCCCCCGGGCACATCCGTTCTACCGCGCCATCTTCCGAAAAACTTGACGGAAGACTTTGCATGGTTCAGAACTGCTCCCGACGCTCGGATGAAATCCCCAAAGATGGCAAGGGACCTTGTCAGGCACGAGTCCTTGCACAGCAGCAAGGAAGTGTCGTCGGCGTACTGCGTCATCTTAACACGCAGCCCACCACTTCCAGGGATCAACAAGCCTTCCACCCCTGTGTCTGCCCTAATGGCAGCCCCCAGAGGCTCCATGTACAGAACGAAGAGGAGAGCCGAGAGTGGGCACCCCTGCCTGACCCCAGACGAGAGGTCAAAAACGTCACCCAAGTGACTATTTACACTAACTCGGCACCCCGCTCCGACATATAATGTACGAATCCATCCTATGAACTTCTCCCCAAATCCTAATCGACCTAACACTCTGAATAAAAATGATCTATTCACGCGATCAAAGGCTTTCGCCTGATCTAGCGCTGCTACCATTAAAGGCAGTCCTCTATCTTCAACCCAAGCGATGGAGTCCCTGATTAACTGTAGGTTCCATCTAATAGAGCGGCCCTCTACCCCGCACGTCTGATCCTCATGGACGACGTAGGGAAGGGCTGTGCGCAACCGGTCTGCTAAGACCTTTGCAAGTAGCTTGTAATCTACACACAGCATGGTCAACGGCCGCCAGTTGCCAAGGTCTGTTACTTCCCCCTTCTTATATAAAAGTGACAGCACACCAACAGCCATTGATCCCCCCGGGACCCCCGTCTCAAGGATGGCCTTCAAGACTTCGAGGACCACTGGTCCAAGTATACCCCAAAACTTGAGATAAAACTCAGCCGGCAGCCCATCTATCCCAGGCACCTTCCCTTTTCCCATCCTCCTAAGAGCGCTCTCAACCTCTTCTAGTGAGATCTGGGCCTCCATCACTTCTCTAATGTCCTCCGGCAACCGCCTGGACAAGTGTTCTAAAAACACATTTCCCTGCTCTACATCTATTTCCCTTTCCTTAAATAAACCTTGGAAATGATCAGTTGTCACCCTGACCATATCCTCTGGTTCTCTAACTATACAACCATTTTCTTCCCTAACGCCATGCATTACCTTCCTACTCTGTCTGGCCCTATCCGACTTAAAGAACATAGCAGAACAAGTCTCATTGTGTTCTAGAAGCCACTATGCGCACGCTCCAGGAAAGCTCGAGCCTTCCGCTCCTGCAACTCCCTGAGCTGCGCCTTTAGGGTTGCGGATCTCTCCCAGTCAAATGACCCGCCGAGGTTGCCTGCCTCGTACTCGAGTTCAATTAACATTTGGATACGATCCACCTCCCTCCTCTTCTCCCTTTTTTTCCTCTTGCAATACCCTATTATAAAAGCCCTAATCCTCACCTTAACTAATTCCCACCACTCTAACACCCCCTCGCACATGGACCGGAGACCCTCAAGCCTCCAAAAGAAACCATAAAACCTGTCAACAAAAGCCTGCTCCTCCAGCACATCCCGATCTAGCTTCCAGTACCCCCTACCAAAGAGGCAGACTGGCGACCCCACCTGCAGGAGCACCCCGTCGTGATCCGAAAAGGAAACAGGCAACAGCCGCCCAGACAACTTACCCAAAGACCTGGGTACAAAAATATAGTCGAGCCTCCGCTCAACCCCCCTGGAGTTGCGCCATGTAGGACCGTCCATTTTCGGAGTAGTGTGCAGACCACCATCTACCAGACCATGGCAAGCCATTAGCCTGGCAATGGCGCCTGCACTGCTATCCCCCCCTCTTCCTAAATCTGTATTAAAATCCCCCCCTATCACTAATTTCCTATTTGTGACACACAGGGGCGTCAGACAGTCCACCATCTCCCTCCTGTCTGCCACCACCTGTGGTCCATACACCACCACTAATCTAAAATTACAATCCCTTATCGTGACATCCACCCCTATAACCCTCCCCTGCATTACCACAAAAGAATCCTCCACTTTAACCTCCCTGTGCCCACACAAAATCCCTACCCCCGATGAGTGCACCCCCCCAACACCCCAAACCGACTCCCCCTTGTCCCACTCCCTCTTAAACCTATTAACATCCCCTCCATCCCTCAGGTGAACCTCCTGTAAAAAACAAAAATCAAACCCCACACCCTCCAAATAACTAAAAACCGCCCTCCTCTTAACACAATCCCTTAAACCCCTTACATTTAAACTAACAAAAGTAAAATCAGACCCCATGAAAGAATAAAATAAAAACATGTAATACACTCAAATTCTAAACCCAGACAGAAAAAAACAAAAACAGGAGACTCACCCGATGCTCCCCTGCTCCATATTTACCGGTGATAACACCATCTGTACTCCCAACATCCCCTCCTCTTCCTCCATCTCACCAACCCAGGATGCAGGAATAGTGTTTGGCTCCGGGGTGCCCTGCACCCTGAGTCTACCCCCACAATCCTCCCCCTCCCCAGTGCTGCAGCTGGATTGGAAAAAATTTGGGGAGGCTGAGTCCCCAAACAAAAAAATCCCCACCTCCTCCTGTACCCAGTCCTGAGTCTTGTTAGGTGTGTCCCCACCCAACAGATATTGAGAGCCTGTGGAAACCAGCAGCAACCCAGAGGTTTCTCCCACCCCCATCACTCTCTTGGCCATCCCCTCCCTCTCACTGTCGGCCAATCGCTCCCTCCTCTTCATTCTCTTCTTTGGTAATGACGGCAGTGGAGAGATACCACCCCCCCGCCAGCTCCTCCACCATACCCCTCATCTCTTCCACCAGGGCACATTCCCCCCAGTCCACTTGCTCTTCCACCGTCTCCTTCTCCACCACTCCTCCATCGCTTTCTTCTCTCTCATGCTCCTCCACTCGGTTGCCTTCTTCCGCCGCTTTTCCTGGTTCTCCTACTCCCGTGCCTTCCGTTTCCTTCTCTCTTCCTTCCGCCGCTTCTTGCTCCTCCTCCTTCCTTGTGGCCTTCCCCTCTGGACCTGTACTCTGATCATCAGGCGTGCTTCCTTCCCCTCCTCTTCTTCCCCCATCCCCCGCCCCTGCTCCCCCCCCAGCCGCAGACGCATATGACCGCTGACGGGCCGGGCACCCCCGCCACAGGTGTGCTGACGAGCCACACCCATGGCACGTCTTAGGCTTGTCACAATCCCTCGCCTCGTGATCCTCAGATGCACAAAATCTGCATTTTCTTGTACTGCATGAGGCGAATATGTGACCGTAGGCCATACAGCGTCTGCAAAATGGGGGCTGACGTGCATAAAACAACGTCCCCCTGTCAGCCCCTAGGGAGAACATAGCAGGAGGATGGAGGTAGCCACCATGTCCCTTTGGGTCCTCTCTGAGGAGGGCCTGGAAACCTCTCCTCCCATTCCAAAACCCAAGGGAGTCTTTGAGGTGCCTTGCTGAGGAGACGTTATCCATATATCTCCCCAGAAAAGCCCTCACCTCTTCGTCCTTAACGTAAGGGTTGTAAATGTTGACAGTTACAACCCTAAAATTATTCTTCGCCAGACTTGTTATTTCGTAGTGGCACATCGGCCTCTCACCTCCCACTGCTCTTGCCCTTCTCAGGATATCATCGTGTTTTACCTCTGTATATAGTGCCACGTCGTATGCTCCCTCCAACGAGTTGCCTTGGAAACAAAACACGTCCTTCACCGTCAGCTTTAGAATCCCCATCAATATTATCCTTCCAAAAGATTCTCGTCCTAAAGGCTCCATCTCCTTTTCCTTCCAAGCAAACCGAATCGTGTTGGCCAGCCCAATCCCAGGGACCGACCGTGTTGATGTATTTTGCACCATCTCCGCAAGGAGAATGGCGCTCGTTCTCTTCTCTTCCAAAACAAGGAAAAAAGAAAAAAACAAAGTGACTGAGCCTATTTTTTTTTTATCAAAATAATTTATTATCATCAATACCATTCATTCTGTACAACTCATAATTTCCATACAAACTCAAATAGTGGTACAAAACAAAAACCCCAAACAAAACCTCAGGGGAGCATCTTCCCTCCCCGTCATCCTACAAACTACCTTTCCCTATCTCCCCGTCCCTAATCTATCCCCTTACAAATCTAAATGACACCCAGCCCTAAACCCCCCTTCCACCTCTCCCGGGCAGCATGCTGCCCCCACTTCCTCTCCTCCCTCTTCATCCTCCCCCTCAAATCTCCTTCCACCCTCCTCACTATCCCTTCCACCCCCCAATCTCTCCCTGTCTTCACCATGTTCTGCCTGGCTTCCCACAGCCCCCGTTTAAAGAGACTCATGAGAAGCCAGAGCAGAAACCTGTCCCTATCCGTCCCTCTCGCTCTCCCTACACCTCTCTCTAACCTGGCCCACGTCAATACAAAATCCCCCCTTAGCAAACCTAACAACACCCGTGCCCTAGCCCATACTACTCCGGCAAAGGCACAGTCCCAAAAGACATGGCGCACAGTCTCCTCCCTGCCACAAGAAGATCTTGGACAGGTGGGGGATTGCACCAAACTATACCGGTACATGATGGAACGTACCGGCAAGCACTTATGGAGGCTCAACCAATTCAGGTCCTTGAGCCTGTTGTCCAGCCTGCACTCCCTCCCAGACCACTTCCGAGATGCCCACTACAGGCGCCGGACTCCCTGCCTTTCTGACCTCCTCGTACAGGTGCCTGTTATCTAAACCTACTCGGGCAACTTCAACCTCAGAGTGCTCACGCAGCCACTTGGCCGCATGACCAAAGTGCCACGGCAGCTGTTCCGCCCGAGGACCCGTGTTAGACCACACCATTACGCTTCTCGCCTGATACGAGAAGAACACCCGCAGGAGGTAACCGGACGGGTGTATCACTGGATGAGCAAGCTCCGTTAACAAGAAAGAAACAAAAATTGCGTCCAGCTTGAGGGGGAAATGTGGTACCCCCCTACCTCCCTCCCCGATGGGACAAAGCATGCGTGCCCTGGCGACCCACTCGCACCTGCCACTCCACATGAACTGAAACACAAGCCTCACTAGAGGCCTCCTCAGACTAGCCGGCAATGGGTAGATGTACGCCAAATACAAAAGAGACGGCAACACATCCACCTTTAGAACCAGGACTTTGCCCATAAAAGACAAATACCTAGCCTTCCACATTGCTAGCTTCCTCTGTACCACTGCGATACGAATGTTCCAGTTTAGCGTCGCTGAGCCGGAGGTCTCAAAATGGACCCCGAGAATCCTCAGGGCCCCCTCACAGAGAGATAACCCCCCGGGCACATCCGTTCTACCGCGCCATCTTCCGAAAAACTTGACGGAAGACTTTGCATGGTTCAGAACTGCTCCCGACGCTCGGGTGAAATCCCCAAAGATGGCAAGGGACCTTGTCAGGCACGAGTCCTTGCACAGCAGCAAGGGAGTGTCGTCGGCGTACTGCGTCATCTTAACACGCAGCCCACCACTTCCAGGGATCAACAAGCCTTCCACCCCTGTGTCTGCCCTAATGGCAGCCCCCAGAGGCTCCATGTACAGAACAAAGAGGAGAGCCGAGAGTGGGCACCCCTGCCTGACCCCAGACGAGAGGTCAAAAACGTCACCCAAGTGACTATTTACACTAACTCGGCACCCCGCTCCGACATATAATGTACGAATCCATCCTATGAACTTCTCCCCAAATCCTAATCGACCTAACACTCTGAATAAAAATGATCTATTCACGCGATCAAAGGCTTTCGCCTGATCTAGCGCTGCTACCATTAAAGGCAGTCCTCTATCTTCAACCCAAGCGATGGAGTCCCTGATTAACTGTAGGTTCCATCTAATAGAGCGGCCCTCTACCCCGCACGTCTGATCCTCATGGACGACGTAGGGAAGGGCTGTGCGCAACCGGTCTGCTAAAACCTTTGCAAGTAGCTTGTAATCTACACACAGCATGGTCAACGGCCGCCAGTTGCCAAGGTCTGTTACTTCCCCCTTCTTATATAAAAGTGACAGCACACCAACAGCCATTGATCCCCCCGGGACCCCCGTCTCAAGGATGGCCTTCAAGACTTCGAGGACCACTGGTCCAAGTATACCCCAAAACATGAGATAAAACTCAGCCGGCAGCCCATCTATCCCAGGCACCTTCCCTTTTCCCATCCTCCTAAGAGCGCTCTCAACCTCTTCTAGTGAGATCTGGGCCTCCATCACTTCTCTAATGTCCTCCGGCAACCGCCTGGACAAGTGTTCTAAAAACACATTTCCCTGCTCTACATCTATTTCCCTTTCCTTAAATAAACCTTGGAAATGATCAGTTGTCACCCTGACCATATCCTCTGGTTCTCTAACTATACTACCATTTTCTTCCCTAACGCCATGCATTACCTTCCTACTCTGTCTGGCCCTAACCGACTTAAAGAACATAGCAGAACAAGTCTCATTGTGTTCTAGAAAGCCACTATGCGCACGCTCCAGGAAAGCTCGAGCCTTCCGCTCCTGCAACTCCCTGAGCTGCGCCTTTAGGGTTGCGGATCTCTCCCAGTCAAACGACCCGCCGAGGTTGCCTGCCTCGTACTCGAGTTCAATTAACCTTTGGATACGATCCACCTCCCTCCTCTCCTCCCTTTTTTTCCTCTTACAATACCCTATTATAAAAGCCCTTATCCTCACCTTAACTAATTCCCACCACTCTAACACCCCCTCGCACATGGACCGGAGACCCTCAAGCCTCCAAAAGAAACCATAAAACCTGTCAACAAAAGCCTGCTCCTCCAGCACATCCCGATCTAGCTTCCAGTACCCCCTACCAAAGAGGCAGACTGGCGACCCCACCTGCAGGAGCACCCCGTCGTGATCCGAAAAGGAAACAGGCAACAGCCGCCCAGACAACTTACCCAAAGACCTGGGTACAAAAATATAGTCGAGCCTCCGCTCAACCCCCCTGGAGTTGCGCCATGTAGGACCGTCCATTTTCGGAGTAGTGTGCAGACCACCATCTACCAGACCATGGCAAGCCATTAGCCTGGCAATGGCGCCTGCACTGCTATCCCCCCCTCTTCCTAAATCTGTATTAAAATCCCCCCCTATCACTAATTTCCTATTTGTGACACACAGGGGCGTCAGACAGTCCACCATCTCCCTCCTGTCTGCCACCACCTGTGGTCCATACACCACCACTAATCTAAAATTACAATCCCTTATCGTGACATCCACCCCTATAACCCTCCCCTGCATTACCACAAAAGAATCCTCCACTTTAACCTCCCTGTGCCCACACAAAATCCCTACCCCCGATGAGTGCACCCCCCCAACACCCCAAACCGACTCCCCCTTGTCCCACTCCCTCTTAAACCTATTAACATCCCCTCCATCCCTCAGGTGAACCTCCTGTAAAAAACAAAAATCAAACCCCACACCCTCCAAATAACTAAAAACCGCCCTCCTCTTAACACAATCCCTTAAACCCCTTACATTTAAACTAACAAAAGTAAAATTAGACCCCATGAAAGAATAAAATAAAAACATGTAATACACTCAAATTCTAAACCCAGACAGAAAAAAACAAAAACAGGAGACTCACCCGATGCTCCCCTGCTCCATATTTACCGGTGATAACACCATCTGTACTCCCAACATCCCCTCCTCTTCCTCCATCTCACCAACCCAGGATGCAGGAATAGTGTTTGGCTCCGGGGTGCCCTGCACCCTGAGTCTACCCCCACAATCCTCCCCCTCCCCAGTGCTGCAGCTGGATTGGAAAAAATTTGGGGAGGCTGAGTCCCCAAACAAAAAACTCCCCACCTCCTCCTGTACCCAGTCCTGAGTCTTGTTAGGTGTGTCCCCACCCAACAGATATTGAGAGCCTGTGGAAACCAGCAGCAACCCAGAGGTTTCTCCCACCCCCATCACTCTCTTGGCCATCCCCTCCCTCTCACTGTCGGCCAATCGCTCCCTCCTCTTCATTCTCTTCTTTGGTAATGACGGCAGTGGAGAGATACCACCCCCCCCCCCCGCCAGCTCCTCCACCATAACCCTCATCTCTTCCACCAGGGCACATTCCCCCCAGTCCACTTGCTCTTCCACCGTCTCCTTCTCCACCACTCCTCCATCGCTTTCTTCTCTCTCATGCTCCTTCACTCGATTGCCTTCTTCCGCCGCTTTTCCTGGTTCTCCTACTCCCGTGCCTTCCGTTTCCTTCTCTCTTCCTTCCGCCGCTTCTTGCTCCTCCTCCTTCCTTGTGGCCTTCCCCTCTGGACCTGTACTCTGATCATGAGGCGTGCTTCCTTCCCCTCCTCTTCTTCCCCCATCCCCCGCCCCTGCTCCCCCCCCAGCCGCAGACGCATATGACCGCTGACGGGCCGGGCACCCCCGCCACAGGTGTGCTGACGAGCCACACCCATGGCACGTCTTAGGCTTGTCACAATCCCTCGCCTCGTGATCCTCAGATGCACAAAATCTGCATTTTCTTGTACTGCATGAGGCGAATATGTGACCGTAGGCCATACAGCGTCTGCAAAATGGGGGCTGACGTGCATAAAACAACGTCCCCCTGTCAGCCCCTAGGGAGAACATAGCAGGAGGATGGAGGTAGCCACCATGTCCCTTTGGGTCCTCTCTGAGGAGGGCCTGGAAACCTCTCCTCCTATTCCAAAACCCAAGGGAGTCTTTGAGGTGCCTTGCTGAGGAGACGTTATCCATATATCTCCCCAGAAAAGCCCTCACCTCTTCGTCCTTAACGTAAGGGTTGTAAATGTTGACAGTTACAACCCTAAAATTATTCTTCGCCAGACTTGTTATTTCGTAGTGGCACATCGGCCTCTCACCTCCCACTGCTCTTGCCCTTCTCAGGATATCATCGTGTTTTACCTCTGTATATAGTGCCACGTCGTATGCTCCCTCCAACGAGTTGCCTTGGAAACAAAACACGTCCTTCACCGTCAGCTTTAGAATCCCCATCAATATTATCCTTCCAAAAGATTCTCGTCCTAAAGGCTCCATCTCCTTTTCCTTCCAAGCAAACCGAATCGTGTTGGCCAGCCCAATCCCAGGGACCGACCGTGTTGATGTATTTTGCACCATCTCCGCAAGGAGAATGGCGCTCGTTCTCTTCTCTTCCAAAACAAGGAAAAAAGAAAAAAACAAAGTGACTGAGCCTATCTGGTGCAACAAACACAGAGACAGGAACAATCACCCACGAAACACTCAAAGAATATGGCTGCCTAAATATGGTTCCCAATCAGAGACAATGATAAACACCTGCCTCTGATTGAGAACCACTCCAGACAACCATAGACTCTCCTAGACTACTCTACTATACCACAATCCCATAACCTACAAAAACCCCAAGACAAAACACACCACATAATAAACCCATGTCACACCCTGGCCTGAACAAAATAATAAAGAAAACACAAAATACTAAGACCAGGGCGTGACATCTTCACACAATACACCATAATGACAAAGCGAAAACAGGTTTTTAGAAATTGTTGCAAATCTATATACAGTGGGGAGAACAAGTATTTGATACACTGCCAATTTTGCAGGTTTTCCTACTTACAAAGCATGTAAAGGTCTGTATTTTTATCATAGGTACACTTCAACTGTGAAAGACGGTATCTAAAACAAAAATCCAGAAAATCACATTTTATGATTTAAGTAATTAATTTGCTTTTTATAATCAATTTTAAAAAGCCATTAACATAACATCAAATTGCTCAGAAATACAGTGTAGACATTGTTCATGTTGTAAATGACTATTGTAGCTGAAAATGGCAGATTTTTTATGGAATATTCTAATGAACACGATGGGAGACAGAGAGCTGGTTTCAAGCGCAAGGCGCAACAGGTGTTTATTTCTGAAGGACCACAGGAGGAGGCAGGTAGCTGGGTCCAGGGGCAGGCAGAAGGTCCTACACAGGAGGAGGCAGGTAGCTGGGTCCAGGGGCAGGCAGAAGGTCATACACAGGAGGGGGCAGGTAGCTGGGTCCAGGGGCAGGCAGAAGGTCATACACAGGAGGAGGCAGGTAGCTGGGTCCAGGGGCAGGCAGAAGCTCATACACAGGAGGAGGCAGGTAGCTGGGTCCAGGGGCAGGCAGAAGGTCATACACAGGGGGTCCAAAAAGGCAACAGTACAGGCAGGGAAAAGGCTAGTAACGTCGTCCGGGAGATCAGGCAATAGGTTGATAACAGGAAATCCAATAGGCTAAAGTACAGGCAGGGAATAGGTAAAAGGTGTTGTTAGTGAGGCAAGCGAAAACTATCAAACACTGTAGGATTTAGATTACGGGAACCGACAGCTACGAATAGAAGTGTGTCACAAAACAAACAATACCTCACAATGATGGGGTGCAAAGAACTGAACTAAATAGATTGTGATAATGACATACAGGTATGTGAACAGGTGATTATAATTCAGGTGATTGGGATCTGGAGAGTGAACTACGTTCAGGGGATCCATGTGTTTGAGAGTGTGAGCTGGAAAGTAAGGTAACACATAGCTCCATAGGCTTACAGGGGCAGACGCCTCACAACTCACAAGTCATCACAATATGGTAGCCATATCTACCAAAACCAGAGTTCCAAAGACTGGGCCTAATATAGTGTATAAGAGACCAAAGTTTTGTTGTTGATGTGTAGAATATGTGTTGCACTTGACACATTTACAAAATTGTTTATCCCAGTTACTAATAAGCACCCATTAAAAACATGACTGTAAAAACGATTAAATCCCCTTTGTTTGATGAGGAATTGAAAAATGTTATGTTTGAGAGGGATGAAGCAAACGGAATGTCAAGTAAGTCTGGCTGCACAACCGATGTGACTAAACCAGCGTCACGCTGTCAGGTGACCTGGGAGCCAGGTAGAGGATGAACAGAACAGGGGGACCTGGGAGGCAGGTAGAGGGTGAACAGAACAGGGGGACCTGGGAGCCAGGTAGAGGGTGAACAGAACAGGGGGACCTGGGAGCCAGGTAGAGGGTGAACAGGACATGGGGACCTGGGAGCCAGGTAGAGGGTGAACAGAACAGTGGGACCTGGGAGCCAGGTAGAGGGTGAACAGAACAGGGGGACCTGGGAGCCAGGTAGAGGGTGAACAGAACAGGGGGACCTGGGAGCCAGGTAGAGGGTGAACAGAACAGGAGGACCTGGGAGCCAGGTAGAGGGTGAACAGAACAGGGGGACCTGGGAGCCAGGTAGAGGGTGAACAGAACAGGGGGACCTGGGAGCCAGGTAGAGGGTGAACAGGACAGGGGGACCTGGGAGCCAGGTAGAGGGTGAACAGAACTGGGGGACCTGGGAGGCAGGTAGAGGGTGAACAGAACAGGGGGACCTGGGAGCCAGGTAGAGGGTGAACAGAACAGGGGGACCTGGGAGCCAGGTAGAGGGTGAACAGAACAGTGGGACCTGGGAGCCAGGTAGAGGGTGAACAGAACAGTGGGACCTGGGAGCCAGGTAGAGGGTGAACAGAACAGTGGGACCTGAGAGCCAGGTAGAGGGTGAACAGAACAGGGGGACCTGGGAGCCAGGTAGAGGGTGAACAGAACAGGGGGACCTGGGAGGCAGGTAGAGGGTGCAGGATTCAGAAGCAGACTGTACACCATGAGGTCTCTGCTGTTGCAACCCCTCCTACCATCTCCTCCTATCCCCTCCTCCCCTCCCCTCCTCCCCTCCTATCCCCTCCTCCCCTCCTATCCCCTCCTCCCCTCCTCCCCTGCCCTCCTACCATCTCCTCCTATCCCCTCCTCCCCTACTCCTATCCCCTACTCCCTTCCTCCCCTCCTCCTCCCCTCCTCTTATCCCCTACACATCTCCTCCTATCCCCTACTCCTCTCCTCTCCTCCCCTCCTCCTATCCCCTCCTACCATCTCCTCCTATCCCCTCCTCCTCTCCTCCTATCCATCCTACCATCTCCTCCCCTCCTCCTATCCCCTCCTACCATCTCCTCCTCCTCTCCTCCTATCCCCTCCTCCTCTCCTCCTATCCCCTCCTCCTATCCCCTACTCCCTCCTCCCTTCCTCCCCTCCTCTCCTCCCCTCCTCCTATCCCCTACTCCCATCCTCCCCTACTCCTATCCCCTACTCCCTTCCTCCCCTCCTCCTCCCCTCCTCTTATCCCCTACACATCTCCTCCTATCCCCTACTCCTCTCCTCCCCTCCTCCTATCCCCTCCTACCATCTCCTCCTATCCCCTCCTCCTCTCCTCCTATCCATTCTACCATCTCCTCCCCTCCTCCTATCCCCTCCTACCATCTCCTCCTCCTCTCCTCCTATCCCCTCCTCCTCTCCTCCTATCCCCTCCTCCTATCCCCTACTCCCTTCCTCCCTTCCTCCCCTCCTCTCCTCCCCTCCTCCTATCCCCTACTCCCATCCTCCCCTACTCCTATCCCCTACTCCCTTCCTCCCCTCCTCCTCCCCTCCTCTTATCCCCTACACATCTCCTCCTATCCCCTACTCCTCTCCTCCCCTCCTACCATCTCCTCCTATCCCCTCCTCCTCCCCTCCTATCCCCTCATCCACTCCTCCTATCCATCCTACCATCTCCTCCCCTCCTCCTATCCCCTCCTACCATCTCCTCCTCCTCTCCTCCTATCCCCTCCTCCTCTCCTCCTATCCCCTCCTCCTATCCCCTACTCCCTTCCTCCCTTCCTCCCCTCCTCTCCTCCCCTCCTCCTATCCCCTACTCCCATCCTCCCCTACTCCTATCCCCTACTCCCTTCCTCCCCTCCTCCTATCCCCTACACATCTCCTCCTATCCCCTACTCCTCTCCTCCCCTCCTCCTATCCCCTCCTACCATCTCCTCCTATCCCCTCCTCCTCTCCTCCTATCCCCTCCTCCTCTCCTCCTATCCATCCTACCATCTCCTCCCCTCCTCCTATCCCCTCCTACCATCTCCTCCTCCTCTCCTCCTATCCCCTCCTCCTATCCCCTACTCCCTTCCTCCCTTCCTCCCCTCCTCCTATCCCCTACTCCCATCCTCCCCTACTCCTATCCCCTACTCCCTTCCTCCCCTCCTCCCCTCCTCTTATCCCCTACACATCTCCTCCTATCCCCTACTCCCTTCCTCCCCTCCTTCTCTCCTCTCCTCCCCTCCTCCTATCCCCTACTCCCATCCTCCCCTACTCCTATCCCCTACTCCCTTCCTCCCCTCCTCCTCCCCTCCTCTTATCCCCTACACATCTCCTCCTATCCCCTACTCCTCTCCTCCCCTCCTCCTATCCCTTCCTCCTCTCCTCCTTGTTTCCTCCAATCCCCTCCTCCCTTCCTCCTCACCTCCCATCCTCCTTTCCCATCCCCCTATTCCCTCCTCATCCCCCCTTCTCCTCTCCTCCTCTCCTCCTATCCCCTCCTCCTCTCCTCCTATCCTCTCCTCCTCTACTCCTATCCCCTCCTACTCTCTTCCTATCCCCCTCTCCTCCTATGCCCTCCACCTATCCTCCTCCTCCACTCCTCCTATCCCCTATTCCTCTCCTCCTATCCCCCCTCATATTACTGTGGGAATTGATTCGTTTCTTGGTTTGGCATTGCATCCATTCTCCTGGCTGGCGGTATGACTTTCAGACGATGGCATTACCATAGAGACGATAATATAACATGAATATTATATTAATGACTAAACCCAGCTGGAAGGATATTAGGTTGGAGGAAATTACTATTACAAACTCCAGCTCTGCCAGCCAGCACTCAAAGATCATTTCAGTTTATCATATTTCTTCCTTTTTCACATGACCTTCTCCCTCCCTCCCTCCCTCCCTCCCTCCCTCCCTCCCTCCCTCCCTCCCTCCCTCCCTCCCTCCCTCCCTCCCTCCCTCCCTCCCACTTCCTCCTTCCAGGGGATTGTCCAGTAATGACTTCCCCTGCTTGAATAACCTGTGTAAGAAGCTCATCAAGGAGAAGCATCCCTTCAGGAGGCTGGAGATCAACAAGGAGACTCTCCTGGAGATGTTGGGTTGAGCTCTGTCTGTCTGTCTGTCTGTCTGTCTGTCTGTCTGTCTGTCTGTCTGTCTGTCTGTCATTCTTTCTACTGCTCTTCTACACTGTAGAAATTTTCCCTGTAAATTTACAGCATTATACAGGCAACACAGTTGCCAGCTTAAGAATGTATTTTTACTTTACAGCAGAGATACTGTAAACTGATGTCTCGAAATTCTGGGCAGTAGAGAACGTTTCTCTTTCCTCCAGAGGGGCCATGTAGTGTTCTCTTTCCTCCAGAGGGGCCATATAGTGTTCTATTTCCTCCAGAGGGGACATATAGTGTTCTCTTTCCTCCAGAGGGGTCCATATAGTGTTCTCTTTCCTCCAGAGGGGACATATAGTGTTCTCTTTCCTCCAGAGGGGGCCATATAGTGCTCTCTTTCCTCCAGAGGGGACATATAGTGTTCTCTTTCCTCCAGAGGGGCCATATAGTGTTCTCTTTCCTCCAGAGGGGGACATATAGTGTTCTCTTTCCTCCAGAGGGGCCATGTAATGTTCTCTTTCCTCCAGAGGGTGACATATAGTGTTCTCTTTCCTCCAGAGGGGGACATATAGTGTTCTCTTTCCTCCAGAGGGGCCATATAATGTTATCTTTCCTCCAGAGGGGACATGTAGTGTTCTCTTTCCTCCAGAGGGGCCATATAGTGTTCTCTTTCCTCCAGAGGGGACATATAGTGTTCTCTTTCCTCCAGAGAGGCCATGTAGTGTTCTCTTTCCTCCAGAGGGGCCATATAGTGCTCTCTTTCCTCCAGAGGGGGACATGTAGTGTTCTCTTTCCTCCAGAGGGGGACATGTAGTGTTCTCTTTCCTCCAGAGGGGGACATGTAGTGTTCTCTTTCCTCCAGAGGGGGACATATAGTGTTATATTTCCTCCAGAGGGGGACATATAGTGTTATATTTCCTCCAGATGGGGACATGTAGTGGTCATATAGTGAGGAAATTGTTACAGAGAAGCACTTTGGATCGACTGCTTAGATTGTTATAAATGTTTTATTTTTTACTTCACCTTTATTTAACCAGGTAGGCTAGTTGAGAACACCTTTATTTAACCAGGTAGGCTAGTTGAGAACACCTTTATTTAACCAGGTAGGCTAGTTGAGAACACCTTTATTTAACCAGGTAGGCTAGTTGAGAACACCTTTATTTAACCAGGTAGGCTAGTTGAGAACACCTTTATTTAACCAGGTAGGCTAGTTGAGAACACCTTTATTTAACCAGGGAGGCTAGTTGAGAACACCTTTATTTAACCAGGTAGGCTAGTTGAGAACACCTTTATTTAACCAGGTAGGCTAGTTGAGAACACCTTTATTTAACCAGGTAGGCTAGTTGAGAACACCTTTATTTAACCAGGTAGGCTAGTTGAGAACACCTTTATTTAACCAGGGAGGCTAGTTGAGAACACCTTTATTTAACCAGGTAGGCTAGTTGAGAACACCTTTATTTAACCAGGTAGGCTAGTTGAGAACACCTTTATTTAACCAGGTAGGCTAGTTGAGAACACCTTTATTTAACCAGGTAGGCTAGTTGAGAACACCTTTATTTAACCAGGGAGGCTAGTTGAGAACACCTTTATTTAACCAGGTAGGCTAGTTGAGAACACCTTTATTTAACCAGGTAGGCTAGTTGAGAACACCTTTATTTAACCAGGTAGGCTAGTTGAGAACACCTTTATTTAACCAGGTAGGCTAGTTGAGAACACCTTTATTTAACCAGGGAGGCTAGTTGAGAACACCTTTATTTAACCAGGTAGGCTAGTTGAGAACACCTTTATTTAACCAGGTAGGCTAGTTGAGAACACCTTTATTTAACCAGGTAGGCTAGTTGAGAACACCTTTATTTAACCAGGTAGGCTAGTTGAGAACACCTTTATTTAACCAGGTAGGCTAGTTGAGAACACCTTTATTTAACCAGGTAGGCTAGTTGAGAACACCTTTATTTAACCAGGTAGGCTAGTTGAGAACACCTTTATTTAACCAGGTAGGCTAGTTGAGAACACCTTTATTTAACCAGGTAGGCTAGTTGAGAACACCTTTATTTAACCAGGTAGGCCAGTTGAGAACACCTTTATTTAACCAGGTAGGCTAGTTGAGAACACCTTTATTTAACCAGGTAGGCTAGTAGAGAACACCTTTATTTAACCAGGTAGGCTAGTTGAGAACACCTTTATTTAACCAGGTAGGCTAGTTGAGAACACCTTTATTTAACCAGGTAGGCCAGTTGAGAACATCTTTATTTAACCAGGTAGGCTAGTTGAGAACACCTTTATTTAACCAGGTAGGCTAGTTGAGAACACCTTTATTTAACCAGGTAGGCCAGTTGAGAACACCTTTATTTAACCAGGTAGGCTAGTTGAGAACACCTTTATTTAACCAGGTAGGCTAGTTGAGAACACCTTTATTTAACCAGGTAGGCCAGTTGAGAACACCTTTATTTAACCAGGTAGGCTAGTTGAGAACACCTTTATTTAACCAGGTAGGCCAGTTGAGAACACCTTTATTTAACCAGGTAGGCTAGTTGAGAACACCTTTATTTAACCAGGTAGGCTAGTTGAGAACATCTTTATTTAACCAGGTAGGCTAGTTGAGAACACCTTTATTTAACCAGGTAGGCCAGTTGAGAACACCTTTATTTAACCAGGTAGGCTAGTTGAGAACACCTTTATTTAACCAGGTAGGCTAGTTGAGAACACCTTTATTTAACCAGGTAGGCCAGTTGAGAACATCTTTATTTAACCAGGTAGGCTAGTTGAGAACACCTTTATTTAACCAGGTAGGCTAGTTGAGAACACCTTTATTTAACCAGGTAGGCCAGTTGAGAACACCTTTATTTAACCAGGTAGGCTAGTTGAGAACACCTTTATTTAACCAGGTAGGCCAGTTGAGAACACCTTTATTTAACCAGGTAGGCTAGTTGAGAACACCTTTATTTAACCAGGTAGGCTAGTTGAGAACACCTTTATTTAACCAGGTAGGCCAGTTGAGAACATCTTTATTTAACCAGGTAGGCTAGTTGAGAACACCTTTATTTAACCAGGTAGGCTAGTTGAGAACACCTTTATTTAACCAGGTAGGCCAGTTGAGAACACCTTTATTTAACCAGGTAGGCTAGTTGAGAACACCTTTATTTAACCAGGTAGGCCAGTTGAGAACACCTTTATTTAACCAGGTAGGCTAGTTGAGAACACCTTTATTTAACCAGGTAGGCTAGTTGAGAACACCTTTATTTAACCAGGTAGGCTAGTTGAGAACACCTTTATTTAACCAGGTAGGCTAGTTGAGAACACCTTTATTTAACCAGGTAGGCTAGTTGAGAACACCTTTATTTAACCAGGTAGGCTAGTTGAGAACACCTTTATTTAACCAGGTAGGCTAGTTGAGAACACCTTTATTTAACCAGGTAGGCTAGTTGAGAACACCTTTATTTAACCAGGTAGGCTAGTTGAGAACACCTTTATTTAACCAGGTAGGCCAGTTGAGAACACCTTTATTTAACCAGGTAGGCTAGTTGAGAACACCTTTATTTAACCAGGTAGGCCAGTTGAGAACACCTTTATTTAACCAGGTAGGCTAGTTGAGAACACCTTTATTTAACCAGGTAGGCCAGTTGAGAACACCTTTATTTAACCAGGTAGGTCAGTTGAGAACACCTTTATTTAACCAGGTAGGCTAGTTGAGAACACCTTTATTTAACCAGGTAGGCCAGTTGAGAACACCTTTATTTAACCAGGTAGGCTAGTTGAGAACACCTTTATTTAACCAGGTAGGCTAGTAGAGAACACCTTTATTTAACCAGGTAGGCTAGTTGAGAACACCTTTATTTAACCAGGTAGGCTAGTTGAGAACACCTTTATTTAACCAGGTAGGCCAGTTGAGAACACCTTTATTTAACCAGGTAGGCTAGTTGAGAACACCTTTATTTAACCAGGTAGGCCAGTTGAGAACACCTTTATTTAACCAGGTAGGCCAGTTGAGAACACCTTTATTTAACCAGGTAGGCCAGTTGAGAACACCTTTATTTAACCAGGTAGGCCAGTTGAGAACATCTTTATTTAACCAGGTAGGCTAGTTGAGAACACCTTTATTTAACCAGGTAGGCTAGTTGAGAACACCTTTATTTAACCAGGTAGGCCAGTTGAGAACACCTTTATTTAACCAGGTAGGCTAGTTGAGAACACCTTTATTTAACCAGGTAGGCTAGTTGAGAACACCTTTATTTAACCAGGTAGGCCAGTTGAGAACACCTTTATTTAACCAGGTAGGCTAGTTGAGAACACCTTTATTTAACCAGGTAGGCCAGTTGAGAACACCTTTATTTAACCAGGTAGGCTAGTTGAGAACACCTTTATTTAACCAGGTAGGCTAGTTGAGAACATCTTTATTTAACCAGGTAGGCTAGTTGAGAACACCTTTATTTAACCAGGTAGGCCAGTTGAGAACACCTTTATTTAACCAGGTAGGCTAGTTGAGAACACCTTTATTTAACCAGGTAGGCTAGTTGAGAACACCTTTATTTAACCAGGTAGGCCAGTTGAGAACATCTTTATTTAACCAGGTAGGCTAGTTGAGAACACCTTTATTTAACCAGGTAGGCTAGTTGAGAACACCTTTATTTAACCAGGTAGGCCAGTTGAGAACACCTTTATTTAACCAGGTAGGCTAGTTGAGAACACCTTTATTTAACCAGGTAGGCCAGTTGAGAACACCTTTATTTAACCAGGTAGGCTAGTTGAGAACACCTTTATTTAACCAGGTAGGCTAGTTGAGAACACCTTTATTTAACCAGGTAGGCCAGTTGAGAACATCTTTATTTAACCAGGTAGGCTAGTTGAGAACACCTTTATTTAACCAGGTAGGCTAGTTGAGAACACCTTTATTTAACCAGGTAGGCCAGTTGAGAACACCTTTATTTAACCAGGTAGGCTAGTTGAGAACACCTTTATTTAACCAGGTAGGCCAGTTGAGAACACCTTTATTTAACCAGGTAGGCTAGTTGAGAACACCTTTATTTAACCAGGTAGGCTAGTTGAGAACACCTTTATTTAACCAGGTAGGCTAGTTGAGAACACCTTTATTTAACCAGGTAGGCTAGTTGAGAACACCTTTATTTAACCAGGTAGGCTAGTTGAGAACACCTTTATTTAACCAGGTAGGCTAGTTGAGAACACCTTTATTTAACCAGGTAGGCTAGTTGAGAACACCTTTATTTAACCAGGTAGGCTAGTTGAGAACACCTTTATTTAACCAGGTAGGCTAGTTGAGAACACCTTTATTTAACCAGGTAGGCTAGTTGAGAACACCTTTATTTAACCAGGTAGGCTAGTTGAGAACACCTTTATTTAACCAGGTAGGCTAGATCACCTTTATTTAACCAGGTAGGCCAGTTGAGAACACCTTTATTTAACCAGGTAGGCTAGTTGAGAACACCTTTATTTAACCAGGTAGGCTAGTTGAGAACACCTTTATTTAACCAGGTAGGCTAGTTGAGAACACCTTTATTTAACCAGGTAGGCTAGTTGAGAACACCTTTATTTAACCAGGTAGGCCAGTTGAGAACACCTTTATTTAACCAGGTAGGCTAGTTGAGAACACCTTTATTTAACCAGGTAGGCTAGTTGAGAACACCTTTATTTAACCAGGTAGGCTAGTTGAGAACACCTTTATTTAACCAGGTAGGCTAGTTGAGAACACCTTTATTTAACCAGGTAGGCTAGTTGAGAACACCTTTATTTAACCAGGTAGGCTAGTTGAGAACACCTTTATTTAACCAGGTAGGCTAGTTGAGAACACCTTTATTTAACCAGGTAGGCTAGTTGAGAACACCTTTATTTAACCAGGTAGGCTAGTAGAGAACACCTTTATTTAACCAGGTAGGCTAGTTGAGAACACCTTTATTTAACCAGGTAGGCTAGTTGAGAACACCTTTATTTAACCAGGGAGGCTAGTAGAGAACACCTTTATTTAACCAGGTAGGCCAGTTGAGAACACCTTTATTTAACCAGGTAGGCCAGTTGAGAACACCTTTATTTAACCAGGTAGGCTAGTTGAGAACACCTTTATTTAACCAGGTAGGCTAGTTGAGAACACCTTTATTTAACCAGGTAGGCTAGTTGAGAACACCTTTATTTAACCAGGTAGGTTAGTTGAGAACACCTTTATTTAACCAGGTAGGCTAGTTGAGAACACCTTTATTTAACCAGGTAGGCTAGTTGAGAACACCTTTATTTAACCAGGTAGGCCAGTTGAGAACACCTTTATTTAACCAGGTAGGCCAGTTGAGAACACCTTTATTTAACCAGGTAGGCTAGTAGAGAACATCTTTATTTAACCAGGTAGGCTAGTTGAGAACACCTTTATTTAACCAGGTAGGCTAGTTGAGAACACCTTTATTTAACCAGGTAGGCTAGTTGAGAACACCTTTATTTAACCAGGTAGGCTAGTTGAGAACACCTTTATTTAACCAGGTAGGCTAGTAGAGAACACCTTTATTTAACCAGGTAGGCTAGTTGAGAACACCTTTATTTAACCAGGTAGGCTAGTTGAGAACACCTTTATTTAACCAGGGAGGCTAGTAGAGAACACCTTTATTTAACCAGGTAGGCCAGTTGAGAACACCTTTATTTAACCAGGTAGGCCAGTTGAGAACACCTTTATTTAACCAGGTAGGCTAGTTGAGAACACCTTTATTTAACCAGGTAGGCTAGTTGAGAACACCTTTATTTAACCAGGTAGGCTAGTTGAGAACACCTTTATTTAACCAGGTAGGTTAGTTGAGAACACCTTTATTTAACCAGGTAGGCTAGTTGAGAACACCTTTATTTAACCAGGTAGGCTAGTTGAGAACACCTTTATTTAACCAGGTAGGCCAGTTGAGAACACCTTTATTTAACCAGGTAGGCCAGTTGAGAACACCTTTATTTAACCAGGTAGGCTAGTAGAGAACATCTTTATTTAACCAGGTAGGCTAGTTGAGAACACCTTTATTTAACCAGGTAGGCTAGTTGAGAACACCTTTATTTAACCAGGTAGGCTAGTTGAGAACACCTTTATTTAACCAGGTAGGCTAGTTGAGAACACCTTTATTTAACCAGGTAGGCTAGTTGAGAACACCTTTATTTAACCAGGTAGGCTAGTTGAGAACACCTTTATTTAACCAGGTAGGCTAGTTGAGAACACCTTTATTTAACCAGGTAGGCAAGTTGAGAACACCTTTATTTAACCAGGTAGGCTAGTTGAGAACACCTTTATTTAACCAGGTAGGCTAGTTGAGAACACCTTTATTTAACCAGGTAGGTTAGTTGAGAACACCTTTATTTAACCAGGTAGGCTAGTTGAGAACACCTTTATTTAACCAGGTAGGCTAGTTGAGAACACCTTTATTTAACCAGGTAGGCTAGTTGAGAACACCTTTATTTAACCAGGTAGGCCAGTTGAGAACACCTTTATTTAACCAGGTAGGCTAGTAGAGAACATCTTTATTTAACCAGGTAGGCTAGTTGAGAACACCTTTATTTAACCAGGTAGGCTAGTAGAGAACATCTTTATTTAACCAGGTAGGCTAGTTGAGAACACCTTTATTTAACCAGGTAGGCTAGTTGAGAACACCTTTATTTAACCAGGTAGGCCAGTTGAGAACATCTTTATTTAACCAGGTAGGCTAGTTGAGAACACCTTTATTTAACCAGGTAGGCTAGTTGAGAACACCTTTATTTAACCAGGTAGGCTAGTTGAGAACACCTTTATTTAACCAGGTAGGCCAGTTGAGAACATCTTTATTTAACCAGGTAGGCTAGTTGAGAACACCTTTATTTAACCAGGTAGGCTAGTTGAGAACACCTTTATTTAACCAGGTAGGCCAGTTGAGAACATCTTTATTTAACCAGGTAGGCTAGTTGAGAACACCTTTATTTAACCAGGTAGGCCAGTTGAGAACATCTTTATTTAACCAGGTAGGCTAGTTGAGAACATCTTTATTTAACCAGGTAGGCTAGTTGAGAACACCTTTATTTAACCAGGTACGCTAGTTGAGAACACCTTTATTTAACCAGGTAGGCTAGTTGAGAACAAGTTCTCATTTACAACTGCGACCTGGCCAAGATAAAGCAAAGCAGTGCGACAAAAAACAACAGCACAGAGTTGCACATGGGATAAACAAACGTACAGTCAATAATACAATAGAAAAATCTATATACAGTGTGTGCAAATGGAGTAAGGAGGTAAGGCCATAAATAGACCATAGTGGCGAAGTAATTATAATTTAGCAAATTAACACTGGAGTGATAGATGTGCAGATGATGATGTGCAAGTGGAAATACTGGTGTGCAAAAGAGCAAAAAAGTAAATACAAACAATATGGGGATGAGGTAGATAGACTGGATGGGCTATTTACAGATGGACTGTGTAAGCTGCTCAGATAGCTGATGCTTAAAGTTAGTGAGGGAGATATAAGTCTCCAACTTCAGTGATTTTTGCATTTCGTTCCAGTCATTGGCAGCAGAGAACTGAAAGGAAAGGAAGCCAATGTAGGTGCTGGCTTTTAGGATGATCAGTGAGATATACCTGTTGAGCGCGTGCTACGGGTGGGTGTTGTTATGGTGACCAGTGAGCTGAGATAAGGCGGGGCTTTACCTAGCAAAGACTTATAGATGACCTGGAGACAGTGGGTTTGGCGACGAATATGTAGCGAGAGCATACAGGTCGCAGTGGTAGGTGGTATATGGGGCTTTGGTGACAAAACGGATGGCATTGTGATAGACTGCATCCAGTTTGCTGAGTAGAGTGTTGGAGGCTATCTGGTAAAGGACATCGCCGAAGTCGAGGATCGGTAGGAAAGTCAGTTTTACGAGGGTATGTTTGGCAGCGTGAGTGAAGGAGGCTTTGTTGCGAAGTAGGAAGCCGATTCTAGATTTAATTTTGGATTGGAGATGTTCAATATGAGTCTGGAAGGAGAGTTTACAGTCTAGCCAGACACCCAGGTATTTGTAGTTGTCCACATATTCTAAGTCAGAACCGTCCAGAGTAGTGATGCTAGTCGGGCGGGCAGGTGTGGGCAGCATTTAGTTTTACTTGCGTTTAAGAGCAGTTGGAGGCCACAGAAGGAGTGTTGTATGGCATTGAAGCTTGTTTGGAGATTTGTTAACACAGTGTCATAAGAAGGGCCAGATGTATACAGAATGATGTCATCTGCGATGTCATCTCTGAATCACCACCAGCAAGAGTGACATCGTTGTTATATACAGAGAAAAGAGTCGGCCCGAGAATTGAACCCTGTGCCACCCCCATATAGACTGCCAGAGGTCCGGACAACAGGCCCTCCGATTTAACACACTGAACTCTGAGAAGTACTTGCTGAACCAAGCTAGGCAGTCATTTGAGAAACCAAGGCTGTTGAGTCTGCCAATAAGAATGCAGTGATTGACAGAGTCAAAATCCTTGGCCAGGTCAATGAAGACGGCTGCACAGTACTGTCTTTTATCGATGGCAGTTATGATATCGTTTAGGACCTTGAGCATGGCAGAGGAGCACCCGTGACCAGCTCGGAAATCGGATTGCAATTTGGAGAAGGTACGGTGGGATTCGAAATGGTCAGTGATCTGTTTCTTAACTTGGCTTTCAAAGACTTTAGAAAGGCAGGGCAGGATGGATATAGGTCTGTAACAGTTTGGGTCTAGAGTGTCTCCCCCTTTGAAGAGGGGGATGACCGCGGCAGCTTTCCAATCTTTAGGGATCTCGGACGATATGAAAGAGAGGTTGAACAGACTGGTAACAGGAGTTGCAAAAATGGCGGCTGATAATTTTAGAAAGAGAGGGTCCAGATTGTCTAGCCAGCTGATTTGTACGGGTTTTGGCAGTTGTTTCAGAACATCTGCTATCTGGATTTGGGTGAAGGAGAAGCTGGGGAGGATTGGGCGAGTAGCTGCGGGGGGTGCGGAGCTTTCGGCCAGGGTTGGGGTAGCCAGGTGGAAAGCTTGGCCAGCCGTAGAGAAATGCTTATTGAAATTCTCGATTGCTGGTGGTGACAGTGTTTCCTAGCCTCAGTGCAGTGGGCAGCTGGGAGGAGGTGCTTGAGTTGAATTGATTTGAGCCAAAGGGGCTGAATAAACACCTCTCTTTCTGATCTGTTTTTTTGTAAATACCTTTTGCTTTCTTAATTTCTGTCTTTTGCTATTCAAATGGAATGTGTAGGGAGGAGTCAGGAATATATGGGGAGGAGTCTGGAATATATAGGGAGGAGTCTGGAATGGTGATCGTACTGTGTAGTTGCTACTACTGACAGTATTGGTAATATTGACATGTTTGATTGACAGGAGTGGGACATTCTCCTGTTAAGGGTGTAGGTGCCTCCCAATCGTTTTTTACACAAGGCTCTAATAAAAGCCAATCCAAAACCTAAGCCAACTGTTTGCTCTGTTGTTTTCCCGTCAATAAGATGTATTATGTTGTATTAATATCTGTGTATTAATATGTATTAATATGTGTAATATGTTGTATTAGTGTGTGTATTAGGTTGTATTAATATGTGTATTATGTTGTATTAATATCTGTGTATTAATATGTATTAATATGTGTAATATGTTGTATTAGTGTGTGTATTAGGTTGTATTAATATGTGTATTATGTTGTATTAATATCTGTGTATTAATATGTATTAATATGTGTAATATGTTGTATTAGTGTGTGTATTAGGTTGTATTAATATGTGTATTATGTTGTATTAATATCTGTGTATTAATATGTATTAATATGTGTAATATGTTGTATTAGTGTGTGTATTAGGTTGTATTAATATGTGTATTATGTTGTATTAATATCTGTGTATTAATATGTATTAATATGTGTAATATGTTGTATTAGTGTGTGTATTAGGTTGTATTAATATGTGTATTATGTTGTATTAATATCTGTGTATTAATATGTATTAATATGTGTAATATGTTGTATTAGTGTGTGTATTAGGTTGTATTAATATGTGTATTATGTTGTATTAATATCTGTGTATTAATATGTATTAATATGTGTAATATGTTGTATTAGTGTGTGTATTAGGTTGTATTAATATGTGTATTATGTTGTATTAATATCTGTGTATTAATATGTATTAATATGTGTAATATGTTGTATTAGTGTGTGTATTAGGTTGTATTAATATGTGTATTATGTTGTATTAATATCTGTGTATTAATATGTATTAATATGTGTAATATGTTGTATTAGTGTGTGTATTAGGTTGTATTAATATGTGTATTATGTTGTATTAATATCTGTGTATTAATATGTATTAATATGTGTAATATGTTGTATTAGTGTGTGTATTAGGTTGTATTAATATGTGTATTATGTTGTATTAATATCTGTGTATTAATATGTATTAATATGTGTAATATGTTGTATTAGGGTGTGTATTAGGTTGTATTAATATGTGTATTATGTTGTATTAATATCTGTGTATTAATATGTATTAATATGTGTAATATGTTGTATTAGTGTGTGTATTAGGTTGTATTAATATGTGTATTATGTTGTATTAATATCTGTGTATTAATATGTATTAATATGTGTAATATGTTGTATTAGTGTGTGTATTAGGTTGTATTAATATGTGTATTATGTTGTATTAATATCTGTGTATTAATATGTATTAATATGTGTAATATGTTGTATTAGTGTGTGTATTAGGTTGTATTTAATGTGTGTGTATTATGTTGTATTAATATCTGTGTATTATGTTGTATTAATATGTGTGTATTATGTTGTATTAATATGTGTAATATGTTGTATTAGTGTGTGTATTAGGTTGTATTTAATATGTGTGTATTATGTTGTATTAATATGTGTGTATTATGTTGTATTAATATGTGTAATATGTTGTATTAGTGTGTGTATTAGGTTGTATTTAATGTGTGTAATATGTTGTATTAGTGTGTGTATTAGGTTGTATTTAATGTGTGTGTATTATGTTGTATTAATATCTGTGTATTATGTTGTATTAATATGTGTGTATTATGTTGTATTAATATGTGTAATATGTTGTATTAGTGTGTGTATTAGGTTGTATTTAATACGTGTGTATTATGTTGTATTAATATGTGTGTATTATGTTGTATTAATATGTGTAATATGTTGTATTAGTGTGTGTATTAGGTTGTATTTAATATGTGTGTATTATGTTGTATTAATATGTGTGTATTATGTTGTATTAATATGTGTAATATGTTGTATTAGTGTGTGTATTAGGTTGTATTTAATATGTGTGTATTATGTTGTATTAATATGTGTGTATTATGTTGTATTAATATGTGTGTATTATGTTGTATTAATATGTGTGTATTATGTTGTATTAATATGTGTGTATTATGTTGTATTAATATGTGTGTATTATGTTGTATTAATATGTGTGTATTATGTTGTATTAGTGTGTGTATTATGGTGTATTTAATGTGTGTATTATGGTGTATTTAATGTGTGTATTATGTTGTATTAATATGTGTAATATGTTGTATTAATATGTGTATTATGTTGTATTAATATGTGTAATATGTTGTATTAGTGTGTGTATTAGGTTGTATTTAATGTGTGTGTATTATGTTGTATTAATATGTGTGTATTATGTTGTATTAATATGTGTGTATTATGTTGTATTAATATGTGTAATATGTTGTATTAGTGTGTGTATTAGGTTGTATTTAATGTGTGTGGATTGTGTTGTATTAGTGTGTGTATTATGGTGTATTTAATGTGTGTGTATTATGTAATATTAGAAGAATGGTGCCGGAGGGGATGGCTGCCGTTTTACTGACTCCTGAATTCTGCTATTTTATGTGTTTTTTTATGATTGTTTGTAACTTATTTTGTACATCATTTTGATGCTACTGTCTCTTATGACTGAAAAGTGCTTCTGGACATCAGAACAGCGATTACTCACCTCGAATTGGACAAGGATGTTTCATTTAATGAGTCGGACGTGAAGGATATAATGCTGCTTTCAGACAAGGCCCAAATCCCCAATCACATGAAGAAATTAAGGAAAGACGAGGGGCGCAGATCAGGGTACCTTGTGAGAATTCGTCAGCGAGTGGGTAACCCGCCTCTACTCTCCATTCGTGCAACCAACGTGCAATCACCGGAGAATAAACTGGATGAGCTCCGTACGAGTTTACCTTACCAACGGGACATTAAAAACTGTAATATCTTATGTTTCACAGAGTCGTAGCTGAACGTCAACACTGATAATATACAGTTGGCTGGGTTTTCCGTGAATCAGGAGGACAGAACAGTTTTGTCCAGTAAGACGAGGGGTGTGATGTCTAATATTAATTATTTGGGATAGGGGGCAGTATTTTCACGTCCAGATGAAAAGCGGGCCCAAAGTAAACTGCCTGTTACTCAGGCCCAGAAGCTAGGATATGCATATAATTGGTAGGTTTGGATAGAAAACAACCTACAGTTTCTAGTTTCTAAAACTATTCAAATAATGTCTGTGAGTATAACAGAACTTATATGGCAGGTGAAACCCAGAGGACAAACCATCCCCCAAAAAATAATGTTCAGTTTACCACTATTTTCAATGGCTAGCACATTAATTATAAGGCCAAGTACTCCCAGATTGCAGTTCCTAGGGCTTCCACTAGATGACAACAGTCTTTAGATAGAGTTTCAGGCTGTTTTTTTGGAAAAATGACCCAGATATTGTAGTTTTTCTGGGTGGCTCCATCTTTGGCTGTAGTGTTTCCAAGCGCGTGGAAGAGAGCGCGTTCTTTGGTATTTTTCTCCGGTAAAGACAATAACTATTCTCCGTCTTAAATTTTATAGATTATTTGCGTATCAGAATACCTAAGGTTTGATTATAAATGTTGTTTGACTAGTTTGGAAAAGTTTATTAGTAACGTTTGGGATTTGGCATTTTTTATATTGCTATTTCTGACTTTCGTGTCGCACCTGCCTGGTTGAAATATGTCCTCAGATAATCGTATGGTGTGCTTTCTTTAAGAAATGGCTTTCTTCTTGCCACTCTTCCATAAAGGCCAGATTTGTGCAATATACGACTGATTGTTGTCCTATGGACAGAGTCTCCCTCCTCAGCTGTAGATCTCTGCAGTTCATCCAGAGTGATCATGGGCCTCTTGGCTGCATCTCTGATCAGTCTTCTCCTTGTATGAGCTGAAAGTTTAGAGGGACGGCCAGGTCTTGGTAGATTTGCAGTGGTCTGATACTCCTTCCATTTCAATATTATCGCTTGCACAGTGCTCCTTGGGATGTTTAAAGCTTGGGAAATCTTTTTGTATCCAAATCCGGCTTTAAACCGCTTCACAACAGTGTCTCGGACCTGCCTGGTGTGTTCCTTGTTCTTCATGATGCTCTCTGCGCTTTTACCAGACCTCTGAGACTATCACAGTGCAGGTGCATTTATACGGAGACTTGATTACACACAGGTGGATTGTATTTATCATCATTAGTCATTTAGGTCAACATTGGATCATTCAGAGATCCTCACTGAACTTCTGGAGAGAGTTTGCTGCACTGAAAGTAAAGGGGCTGAATCATTTTGCACGCCCAATTTTTCAGTTTTTGATTTGTTAAAAAAGTTTGAAATATCCAATAAATGTTGTTCCACTTCATGATTGTGTTCCACTTGTTGTTGATTCTTCACAAAAAAATACAGTTTTATATCTTTATGTTTGAAGCCTGAAATGTGGCAAAAGGTCGCAAAGTTCAAGGGGGCCGAATACTTTCGCAAGGCACTGTATATCTTGTAATAAATCAAGTGGAAAGTGAGCAAGTTGTCGAGGAGTCCTGCTAGCGGCACGCCTTTTCCAAGCAGGTTTTTAAGGAAGTCTCGAGGTATTGCATACCGCCTCAACAGGTCCACAAATTATGCAATCTCTATTGCACTCAACACTGCCCTTTCACACCTGGACAAAAGGAACACCTATGTGAGAACTACAGCTCAGCGTTCAACACCATAGTGCCCGCAAAGCTCATCACTAAACTAAGTACTCTGGGACTAAACACCTCCCTCTGCAGCTTGATCCTGAACCTCCTGATGGGCCGCTCCCAGGTTGTAAGGGTAGGTAACAACATATCTGCCACGCTGATCCTCAACACGGGCGCCACGGGCGCCTCTCAGGGGTGCGTGCTTAGTCCAATCCTGTACTCCCTGTTCACCCATGACTGTGTGGCCAAGCACGACTCCAACACCATCATTAAGTTTTCTGATGAAATAGTGATGGTAGGCCTGATCACCGACAATGATGAGACAGCCTACAGGGATGAGGTCAGAGACCAGGAAGTGGGGTGCCAGGACAATAACCTCTCCCTCAACGTGAGCTAGATAAAAGGGGATGATCATGGACTTAAGGAAAAGGACTGCTAAGCACATCCCCATTCACATCAACATGGTTGTAGTGCAGCAGGTTTTTAGCTTCAAGTTCCTTGGTGTCCACATCAGCAGCAAACGTTCATGGTTCAAACACACCAAGACAGTCGTGAAGTGGGAATGACAATGCCTGTTCCCCCTCAGGAGACTGAAAAGATTTGGCATGGGTCCTCAGATCCTCAAAAAGTTCTACTGCTGCACCATCGAGAGCATCCTGACTGGTTGCATTACCGCCTGGTACGGCAACAGCCCGGCATCTGACAGTAAGGCGCTACAGAGGGTAATGCGTACGGCCCAGTATATCACTGGGGCCTAGATTCCAGCCATCCAGGACCTCTATACCAGGCGGTGTCAGAGGAAAAGCCCAAAATATTGTCAAAGACTTTAATCACCCAAGTGATTGACTGTTCTCTGCTACCGCACGGCAAGTGGCAGCGGAGCATCAAATCTTGGTCCAACTACCCCCAATCCATAAGACTGCTGAACAATTAATAAAATGGCTACCATTAAAATACAAAAAAAAACAACCAAATACCCGGACTATTTGTATTGAACCCCCCCCCCCCCCCCCCCACCACTAATTTTTATGCAGCTGCTACTCGCTGTTTATTATCGATTCTCTATGGATAGTCACTGTACCCCTACCTACATGTACATATTACCTCAATTACCTCCACTATCTACATATTACCTCAATTCCCTCGACTAACCTGTGCCCCCGCACATTGACTCTGTACCGGCCTTGTCATTGCTATCTTTTTGTTGCTCTTTTATTTAAATGTATTTAGTAAATATTTTTCTTAAAACTGCATTGTTGGTTCAGGGTTTGTATTCAGCATTTCACTGTGAGGTCTACTACACCTGTTGTATTCAGCATTTCACTGTAAGGTCTACTACACCTGTTGTATTCAGCATTTCACTGTGAGGTCTACTACACCTGTTGTATTCAGCATTTCACTGTGAGGTCTACTACACCTGTTGTATTCAGCATTTCACTGTGAGGTCTACTACACCTGTTGTATTCAGCATTTCACTGTGAGGTCTACTACACCTGTTGTATTCAGCATTTCACTGTGAGGTCTACTACACCTGTTGTATTCAGCATTTCACTGTGAGGTCTACTACACCTGTTGTATTCAGCATTTCACTGTGAGGTCTACTACACCTGTTGTATTCAGCATTTCACTGTGAGGTCTACTACACCTGTTGTATTCAGCATTTCACTGTCAGGTCTACTACACCTGTTGTATTCAGCATTTCACTGTGAGGTATACTACACCTGTTGTATTCAGCATTTCACTGTAAGGTCTACTACACCTGCTGTATTCAGCATTTCACTGTAAGGTCTACTACACCTGTTGTATTCAGCATTTCACTGTAAGGTCTACTACACCTGTTGTATTCAGCATTTCACTGTGAGGTCTACTACACCTGTTGTATTCAGCATTTCACTGTAAGGTCTACTACACCTGTTGTATTCAGCATTTCACTGTAAGGTCTACTACACCTGTTGTATTCAGTATTTCACTGTAAGGTCTACTACACCTGTTGTATTCAGCATTTCACTGTGAGGTCTACTACACCCGTTGTATTCAGCATTTCACTGTAAGGTCTACTACACCTGTTGTATTCAGCATTTCACTGTGAGGTCTACTACACACGTTGTATTCAGCATTTCACAGTGAGGTCTACTACACTTGTTGTATTCAGCATTTCACTGTGAGGTCTACTACACCTGTTGTATTCAGCATTTCACTGTAAGGTCTACTACACCTGTTGTATTCAGCATTTCACTGTAAGGTCTACTACACCTGTTGTATTCAGCATTTCACTGTAAGGTCTACTACACCTGTTGTCTTCAGCATTTCACTGTGAGGTCTACTACACACGTTGTATTCAGCATTTCACTGTGATGTCTACTATTCAGCATTTCACAGTGAGGTCTACTACACCTGTAGTATTCAGCATTTCACTGTAAGGTCTACTACACCTGTAGTATTTGGCGAATGTGACAAATAACATTTGATTTGAATACCAAGCGTCATGTCTGGAGGAAACCTGGCACCATCCCTACGGTGAAGCATGGTGGTGGCAGCATCATGCTGTGGGGATGTTTTTCAGCCGCCAGGGACTGGGAGACTAGTCAGGATCGAGGGAAAGATGAACAGAGCAAAGTACAGAGAGATCCTTGATGAAAAACAGCTCCAGCGTGCTCAGCGCTCTCAGGACCTCAGAGTGGGGTGGACGTTCACCTTCCAACAGGACAACAACTTTAAGCACACAGCCAAGACAAGGCAGGCGTGGCTTCGGGATAAGTCTCTGAATGTCCTTGAGTGGCCCAGCCAGAGCCTGGACTTGAACTCGATCTAACATCTCTCTCGAGGCCTGAAAATAGCTGTTCAGCAATGCTCCCCATCCAACCTGACAGAGCTTGAGATGATCTGCAGAGAAGAATAGGAGAAACTTCCCAAATACAGGTGTGCCAAGCTGGTAGCGTCATACCCAAGAAGACTGGAGGCTTTAATAGCTGCCAAAGCTGCTTCAACAAAGTACTGAGTTGTTTTCCCATAAATGTTCTAAAATATAAAATGATACGTTTTTGCCTTGTCATTGTAGGTTATTGTGTGTAGATTGATGAGGAATTAAAAAATTTATATATTTCAGAATAATGTTGTAACGTAACAAAATGTGGAAAAAGTTTAACGGTCTGAATACTTTCCGGATGCACAGGATGTTACTAAAAAGCCTCAACGAAAACCGGTTTTCCTCTGTGTTGACCTCGGCCTACTTACAGGAATCCTCTCAGGATCCCTCATCCTGGACCCATCTTCCTGACCCTGGACCCATCTTCCTCATCCTGGACCCATCTTCCTCACCCTGGACCCATCTTCCTCACCATGGACCCATCTTCCTCATCCTGGACCCATCTTCCTCATCCTGGACCCATCTTCCTCATCCTGGACCCATCTTCCTCACCATGGACCCATCTTCCTCATCTTCCTCACCCTGGACCCATCTTCCTCTACTACTCTCTACACTGCCTCAGCATACCTTTTTATCACTGCACACTTCTGATCTCCAACATCATGGGTGAACCTACAGTTTACACACAGATTTGTCTTCCGATATTACACATTCCTTTGTCCAATGTCCTTCTAAACACTTCTCAAATCTAGGAATCTCACTCCTACACACTGCTGCAACATGACTATAAGCTTGGCACCTAAAATACTGTAATGGGTTCGGGACAGAAGCTCTCACGGGATAACTGACACATCCTAACTTGACTTTGTCGGGTAAAGACTGCATCAAAACTCAGCAGGACAGATAGTGTCTTCTCTGTTTCACCACTCTGTTGACCGGGTCTGTGTCACATCAAACGGTGAGCGTCACAGACACCAGGAATCATCCATTTCAGGTGATCCTCCTCGACACTTAAAGGGGCAGTGCAGTTAAAAATATGCTTTTCCAGGTTTATGAGGTAGAAATAACACTCTGAAATTATGAAAATTATGATAATGCGCTTTTTGTGTAAGAGCTGTTCAGGATGGATGGAACTTTTGTCCTACATCATGACATCACAATGTAAAATGAAGAGTGGAGCTACCAGAGTGGAGCTACCAGAGTGGAGCTACTAGAGTGTAGCTACCAGAGTGGAGCTACCAGAGTGGAGCTACTAGAGTGGAGCTACCAGAGTGGAGCTACTAGAGTGGAGCTACTAGAGTGGAGCTACTAGAGTGGAGCTATTAAAGTGGAGCTATTAGAGGAGAGCTACTAGAGTGGAGCTATTAGAGTGGAGCTACTAGAGTGGAGCTATTAGAGTGGAGCTACCAGAGTGGCGCTACTAGAGTGGAGGTACCAGAGTGGAGCTACCAGAGTGGAGCTAGTAGAGTGGAGCTACCAGAGTGGAGCTATTAGAGTGGAGCTACTAGAGGGGTGCTATTAGAGTGGAGCTACTAGAGTGGAGCTACCAGAGTGGAGCTATTAGAGTGGAGCTACTAGAGTGGAGCTACCAGAGTGGAGCTATTAGAGTGGAGCTACTAGAGTGGAGCTATTAGAGTGGAGCTACTAGAGTGGAGCTACCAGAGTGGAGCTATTAAAGTGGAGCTATTAGAGTGGAGCTACTACCATAAGATGTTATTTTTAACCATTTTATTAACCACTGGTTGTTGCTGATGGAAGAGATCATGTCACCCCCACAACACTTGTTTTCCATCAATCCATGTTTTTCTGTTTTATTTGAACACCTCTGCTGACTCTGCTCTTACACTTCATTCCACCATTAACTCAGAGGAAACCATCTCTCATCATTACCAGGGTAGGAGACAGGTGTTCTCTAGCAGAGGAAACCATCTCTCATCATTACCAGGGTAGGAGACAGGTGTTGTCTAGCAGAGTAAACCATATCTCATCATTACCAGGGTAGGAGACAGGTGTTGTCTATCAGAGGAAACCAAATCTCATCATTACCAGGGTAGGAGACAGGTGTTGTCCATCAGAGGAAACCATATCTCATCATTACCAGGGTAGGAGACAGGTGTTGTCTAGCAGAGGAAACCATATCTCATCATTACCAGGGTAGGAGACAGGTGTTGTCTAGCAAAGTAAACCATATCTCATCATTACCAGGGTAGGAGCCTGGTGTTGTCTAGCAGAGGAAACCATATCTCATCATTACCAGGGTAGGAGCCTGGTGTTGTCTAGCAGAGGAAACCATATCTCATCATTACCAGGGTAGGAGACAGGTGTTATCTAGCAGAGGAAACCATATCTCATCATTACCAGGGTAGGAGACAGGTGTTCTCTAGCAGAGTAAACCATATCTCATCATTACCAGGGTAGGAGACAGGTGTTGTCTAGCAGAGGAAACCATCTCTCATCATTACCAGGGTAGGAGCCAGGTGTTGTCTAGCAGAGGAAACCACATCACAGAGTCATCTTAGTGTGCGTCCCTAACGGTACCCCACATGGCTCTGGTGAAAAGTAGTGCACTTTCTAGGAAATAGTTTGCCATGCTGTTCTGTCAGCAGTCAGCAGGGGGCAGTACAGGCCCTCTGGACAACTTGGTAGCTTCAGATGATGTTCAAAGCGCCTTAGCTAGTGAGTTCAAGGCTGTGTGTGTGTGTGTGTGTGTGTGTGTGTGTGTGTGTGTGTGTGTGTGTGTGTGTGTGTGTGTGTGTGTGTGTGTGTGTGTGTGTGTTTGCGTGTGCATGTGCCTGTGTGGGCATGCTCTTCAGCTTAGCGAGTGTCATTAATCAACTTCTACGCTGAAGTTTTCACACGCAAGCTGTTACCCAGAAACGCCTCCTGAGAGCTATACTCAATCTCTGACAAGAAAACACACGCCCACTCTCTCCCTCTATTCCCTCTCTCTCTCTCTCTCTCTCTGCCACTTTCCTTTCTCTCTCTCTCTCTCTCTCTCTCTCTCTCTCTCTCTCTCTCTCTCTCTTTCTCTCTGCCACTTTCTTTCCCCTCTCTCTCGCTCTGCCACTTTCCTCTCTCTCTCTCTGCCACTTTCCTCTCAATCTCTCTGCCACTTTCCTTTCTCTCTCTCTCAATCTCTCTGCCACTATCCTCTCTCTCTCGCCCTCTATTGCCTCTCTCTCTTTCTCTCTCTCTTTCTCTCTATCTTTCTCTCTCTATTTCTCTCTCTCTCTCTCCCTCTCTCTCTCTCTCTCTCTCTCTCTCTTTCTCTCTCTATCTATCTCTTTCTCTCTCTCTTTCTCTCTCTCTTTCTTTCTCTCTCAATTCAATTCAATATAAGGGCTTTATTGGCATAGGAAACACATATTAACATTGCCAAAGAAAGTAATTAACAAAATAAACAAAAGTGAAAATAACACTAACAATTAACAGTAAACATTACACTCAAAAAAGTTTCGTAAGAATTTCAAGTGTCATCTTCATGTCTATATACAGTGATGTAACGATGTGCAAATAGTTAAAGTACAAAAGGGAAAATAAATAAATATTGGTTGTATTTACATTGGTGTTTGTTCTTCACTAGTTGGTATTTTCTTGTGGCAAAAGGTCACAAATCTTGCTGCTGTGATGGCACACTGTGGTATTTCACCCAAGAGACATTGGAGTTAATTTGTTTGAGATTTGTTTTCTAATTCTTTGTGAATCTGTGTAATTAGAGGGAAATATGTGTCTCTAATATGGTCATACATTGGGCAGGATTTAGGAAGTGCATCTAGGTTTCCACCTCATTTTGTTGGCAGTGTGCACATAGCCTGTCTTCTCTTGAGAGCCATGTCTGCCTACGGTGACCTTTCTCAATAGCAAGGCTATGCTCACTGAGTCTGTACATAGTCAAAGCTTTGCTTAAGTTTGGGTCAGTCACAGTGGGGTCGGTTTGTGTTTGTGAACAGAGCCCCAGGACCAGCTTGCTTCTGCATGCAGAGTCTCAATTTGGTGTTTGTCCTATTTTGTGGATTCTTGGTTGGTGAGCGGGCCCCAGACCTCACAACCAGAAAGGGCAATGGGCTCTATAACTGATTCAAGTATTTTTAGCCCGATTCTAATTGGTATGTTGAATTTTATGTTCCTTTTGATAGCGTAGAAGGCTCTTCTTGCCTTGTCTCTCAGATCGTTCACAGCTTTGTGGAAGTTACCTGTGGCGCTGATGTTTAGGTCGAGGTATGTATAGTTTCTTTTGTACTCTAGGACAACGGTGTCTAGATGGAATTTGTATTTGTGGTCCTGGCAACTGGCCCTTTTTTGGAACACCATTATTTTTGTCTTACTGAGATTTACTGTCAGGGTCCAGGTCTGAGAATCTGTGCAGAAGATCTAGGTGCTGCTGTAGGCCCTCCTTGGTTGGTGTCAGAAGCACCAGATCATTAGCAAACAGTAGACATTTGACTTCAGATTCTAGTAGGGTGAGGCCGGGTGCTGCAGATTGTTCTAGTGCCCGCGCCAATTCATTGATATATTGTTGAAGAGGGTGGGGCTTAAGCTGCATCCCTGTCTCACCCCACGGCCTTGTGCGAAGAAATGTGTGTTTTTTGCTAATTTTAACCACACATAGATTTACATGAATTTTATAATGTTGTGTGTTTTACCCCCAACACCACTTTCCATCAATTTGTATAGCAGACCTTCATGCTAAATTGAGTCGATAGCTTTTTGAAATCAACAAACGATGAGAAGACTTTATCTTTGTTTTGGTTTGTTTGTTTGTCAATTAGGGTGTATGGTAGGTCTGTCCTACGGTAATTTGGTAAAAAGCCAATTTGACATTTGCTCTCAGAGAGAGGTTCGACCTTCTCTCTGAGAACCGTAGCTGGTGGGCGGTGTTATATGTAATGGTGGGCGGTGTTATATGTAATGGTGGGCGGTGTTATATGTAATGGTGGGCGGTGTTATATGTAATGGTGGGCGGTGTTATATGTAATGGTGGGCGTGGGTTTCAAAGGGCTGTCTGAAGCGTGTCCACCTTCAACCGAGAACTCCTTGAACCTC